>NC_000074.6:63578858-63884074 GCF_000001635.26 Mus musculus
TATATATATATATATATATAAAACTTATGTATAAACTATAGTGTATATATGCATATATGTGATTTATATTTATCATACACATACTACATTATATATACATATTAAAAATACATAAAATGCTCTATACAATATGATATTATTCTAAGGAACATTGAAACTGTTGTCTGCACTTTGTGTGTCTATCAGTTATCATTTAGTCCCTTAATCTCTAGGCTATAAAATACCATGTTCATCAAAACCTTGACTCTCCAGTGTCAGTATACATCACAGTCAGGACTGAAGTTAATATAATCTTTGGACATAACTGGCATACCATCTTTCTTATCTTATTGTCCTTCTCTATTTTCTATGCCATAGCACTATCATAACAGTCTTCTCTGCCTACATACCAATCAAAATTCAACATCCCCATTTGTCACATTAGGGAACCATAAACACTCTTCAAAATTCCATACTAGAAGCTCTAGTGCTGCTGACACTTTACCTGTTTTCTTCTTTTCCTTAATAAATGTTCGTAATATATGTCCCTCAAAGCTGAGCCTTCTCCTCAAATCTAATCACCACATAGTGTTAAAGTCTTTGGCAGGAATTCATACTTTGTCTTCAAATTGCTATGATTTTGCATAAGTTTGAGTTTATAAGTGATGTTTTTCTTGGTTTTGTTTTTTATTTTTGTTTTTTTTTGTTTTTTTTTATTTTTTTTATTTTCTGTGCCTTGCAGCACTAAACTTCAATCTCTAAACTAAACTAAACTAAACTAAACTAAACTAAACTAAACTAAACTAAACTAAACTATGAGCTCTTTCCATAGGTAGCCATGTGTGTTCCTTTATCTAATTGCTGTTATTTCTGAAATATTTTCTTTAGCCAGATGTCTTAGCTGAGCTCTTGGCCCACATACTAAACGTTCTTTGAGATACAAACTGCACCAACTAAATAATTGAAAACGGAAATATTTTTGTTTCCAAATATTCTGTTTATAGCCCAGAGAAGGGTTATGATCTTTCCTGTTTCACAGTATAAAACTTTGACACAGTTCTTTATTATCATTCTACTCTACTCATAACCATGTTCATCCAGGCTATCATTTCTATATCTCAGCCTATATCAGATATGCCATCATTCTTCCACTGATAACCATATCTGCAAAAAGCATAAGCATAATCACAATCATTCCTCAAACCATTTTGCCTCAGCTGCCTTCTTATTACTTCCATCTCTCCAATATCACCCATTATGGATCCTTGCCCCAAAGAGATCCTTTAAAAACCCACTCCACAGCATGCCGTTCCCCAGTTTAATATTGCATGATTATTTTCTCATTGTCTTTAGAACAATGTACAAATATCATTAAATGGTTTACAAGGCTTCTCAGAAGAAAATTCCAGTTGATTTCTCCAGCCTTAGCTTCAAGTACTGTTCCCACACATTTAATATGTTCCAACATACTTAATTATTATATTAGTTATAAAAATGCTTCTATTTATAAAGTAATGAAGCCATTACTTTCTATTGCTATTTATCCTTTGCCTAGAATGAAATTGCATACCATCTTACTTTTTATTTGATAGTTGGGTTTTTATTAAAAAACAAAACCCCCAGGCCTCAATGAGAGAAGATGAACCTAACCCTCAAGAGTCATGAGACCGCAAGGTGTGAGGAGGCCTGATGTAGTGAAGTGGGGTGGAATCGGTATTGGGAGCATCCTCTTGGAGATCGAGGAGAGGGAATGGGATGAGAACAGACCAAGAGGGGGATAATATCTGGACTGTTAAAAAAAGATTAAAGATAATTTTTAAAAAGTAAAGATAAAACAAGAAACTTTTCCATAGATTTACTTAACAGACTCTGATTACAGGGGAATAACTGAGCAATCTTATTTTTAGTTTGAGAACCCAAACTGTCATAATAAATCCTCATTTACTGGTGAGTTATTAGTTTATAAGAGAAATCTGGGGCTCATAGAGGATGTGGATTAGGTTTAAAACACAAGAAACAAGTGCAATACAATAATAAAAATAATAAAGACTTACTTGTGAGAGATGGGGGAGACAGAAGCTAGCTAGCTAGGAGAGTCATGTTAAGGTGTTTGTGGGTCATTACAGAGAAATGAAAAAGAACAAGATTTTCTTTGGGGTGGATACATTCAGAAATGAGTGTAATTGTGTACTTGTACTTTTTAAAATTTATTTTAACTGAAATAGAGACATAATAGTGCTGGTTAACTTTATAACCTCTAAAGGAGCAGTGGTTACCACCATGAGCTGGACAGTGGGATGGTAAGTCACTTTTGTAGTTTGCAGTATCTTGTTTACTTGTGCTAAAGGAAAGGTACAAGGTGGCTTTCTGGCTTCATAGTCAGAGTGGCCTCTTCTTATGCTGTGATTCTTGTGATTGATTGTGTGTTTAAGAGCACCATGTCCTAGCTCTTAATTTTGTTCAATGGAAGCTTTCAGAGCTGCTTTTTTCTCTGAAAATAAAATTGGAGAGAACATAGAAAAAAATAATAAAGATTGTAAGCCTGTCTACCCATAATCATCATGCTCTGCGGACATGGCAAACAGAGCAGAGACATGGCTAAAGAGGAAAATAAGAAGCCCTTTATAATGTGATGTGCCATGGAATATTTGCTAACATAGCGTTACAAATGATAGTGCATTGGTTCGATGTTTCGGGAGAAGCTATGAAAACATCTATGTCTCCAATCTGCTAGATTCTGTTTCTACAGAAACTATATTAGGATGATAAAGTATAGGCATAAATGACTTTCTCCCACATCATGTACCAGCAAGAACATACATTTTAAAATAAAAATTTAAGTTTCTCTTTTTGATCATCTTTTCTTCACTCTTGATCATGATGACTTATGAAGTTTATAGAAAGCAGACTGGTATATATTTCGTAAGAGTAAATTGCATTCCTATTCCTCTATGGACTCTTCAATATATCAGTAAAATTTATTCATTTTTTTCTTTCAAATGTTTTTACAAAGGTACACTATTCATGAAATTTTTTTGATCAATATTTGAGTATGGTAGAAAATTCTGCACAAATGCCACACTTTTTCTCTAGACAACTGACTAACAGGAGGAACAGAGTTTCAATATGAGGAGAAATCATAAATACTTGGCCAGGCTTTACGTAGATAGGGAAAAACAGAGAAGTGTCGTGAACAACTTGCTAGTGAGGCAAAAACACTCTTCAACTAGTAAAGCAAGAGTATTTTATGGCAAGAGTGAATAAGTGAATGTCTTTAAAATGCAATGTCAGGAATGGTGCTGACCTGTCCTTATTACCAAGTGGGAAATAGTATCTCTTCCAAGAGAGAATGCAACTTTAGTTAACACCCAATATTTATTTGATGCCCCAATGAAAATGACTATTATTTTGCACACTTACAAATACTCTAGATTTGCAATCAAAATTGTGTTGTATGCAGCCATGTAGTTTAGAGTTAAGGTTTGGATGGGCACTTTAAATCTTTATTGGTCATATTATCATAGGAAACAAGTAGAATGCCCAAAATTGAGTTTGATATTTTATATGTTTATATTCTCTATCTATTTATCTATCTATCCATCTACTTATCTATATCTATATTCATATCTATATCTATATGAAACTGTGTATGCATGCATATATGAGTTACCATATACCAAGGTACATATGTCTATTCCATAATCATATAAAGTATGTTACATAATATTTATAAAACATTATTTTCTAGAAAATTGAGTTGGTGGAAGGAAAAGAATAAAAGAATATGATCAAAAATATTATATAGAATTTTAAAATATTTTGTTATTCTTTCATGTATTACATCCCAAATACGTGTTTTCTCCCTCCTTCTTTTCTAGTCCCTCTACTCTTCTCCTTGTTCCCCTAGATCTATTCATTATTTGCCTTCACAAAAGGTCAGTCTTTCTAGAGATATTATCCAGATATAGCATATCCAGATATAGCATATCAAGTTGCAATAAGACTAGGGACCTCTTCTCATGTTAAGACTAGACAAGATAACCCAGTAGGAGGAAACAGGTCCCAAAAGCCAGACAAACAGTCAGATACAACACCTGCTTCCACTGTTAGAAGTCCTAAAAGAATACCAAGCTACACAACCATTACTTTTATGCAAAGGACCTAGCTCGAACCCATTCAGGCTTGTCAGTTCAGTCTTGTGAGTTCCTATGAGGCCCAGTTAGTTGACTCTGTGAGTTTTCTTTTAGAGTCCTTGCGCTTCCTGCTTCCTATAATTCTTCCTCCTCTTATGCAGGATTCCAAAAGCTCTGACTAATGTTTGTCTTTGGGTCGCTGTAGCTGTTCTCACCAGTTGCTGAACAAAGTTTCTCTGACGATGGTGATGCTAAGCTCTCGACTCTAAGTATAGCATAACGTTATTATGGATCATTTCACAGACTTTTTTTTCTGGTTGTGTTTGGTTCTATCCTAGATCTCCACACTATCCAGTCAATTCTGGTTCCTGGCTCTACACTGAGGTGTAAAGGTTGGCTTCCCTTTTGTGTCATGGATCTCGAGCTGGGCCAGTCACTATTTGTCTATCCCCACAATTTTAGTGTTGCCTTTACCCTAGAACATCATTCAGGCAGGACAAACTGTAGATTGAAGTTCTTATGGCTGGATTGGTGTCCCTATTTCTCCACTGGAAGCCTTGCTTTCTTATAGAATGTGGCCAGTTTAGGCTCCATAGCTTAGTTATGATCTACTTCCTAAATCCAGGTGTGTTTTTACTGAACTAGGATTCTTTCTGTAAACCTTGAATATTTTAATAAAAATAAAATAATAAAAATATATTATCACTTTTCTCAACTCAGTATTCAGTTTTCTGAGTAAAGCAGGATTTCTGTTATTTCTGGGAGATCCTAAGTATCTCTCTCAGTAGTTACCAAATGTCTTTTACCTTTAAGATAAAAAATTCTGTTATAACAAATTCTAGAGCTTTGAATTTTATTTTCATATTTTAAACCGGACAATTAATTGGACTTCATTGTTTTCTTTGATAAATGGCTTTATTATATGATATTTATCACAATTTTCTTTAGCCAAAACATTGATTCAAACACTACATCCACAGTATGGGCTGTGGTACAGTTCTTCTCTGGTTAGTTTTTTCTCATTTGTACTGTTATGTGCTATCTTTCATTAATTAATATTGATAAATATTTAAGAGCTTGGTTTTTTGTAAATTCACATAAAAGAGTGCCTATTACAGTTTAAATATGATGACATAAATTCTTTTCTCTTGTAAGTTGTACAAAACATGACACTCTCTACCTTCACAATATGTAGTCGATGTCTTATGCAGCTATGTTGACATCGACTGTAAGCTAAGTGAGATTGAAGTCAACAGATCCAAAATGTTTTTTTTTTCTTTTCAGACAGTGTTAATTTTGTAAACAAATATAACATATGAATGGGCTGTTGTAATTATATTGTGAAATAAAATGCATCTTTACTCTTGACATTTGTCTTCAACCAATGACTCAACCATCTTTTGGTAAAAGAATTTAGTAGAAGAAAATAGGAGAGGAGAAATGAGAAGCAGAAACAGAAGTGTCATTCTAGACACCGAGGATGATCAACTGAAAACAACCATCTTATATAAAAGTATTAATCACCAGATGTAATTGTCATCCCAGAGGCTTACTGTTGAATAAACTAATCCTTTCTATTTCTTTCTGAACTTGGTCTGGCTGATTCAACTCTGCTGTTTTGGTTCAAACTCTTCTCCAAGCTGATTGATACAATATGGCTTCTCTGAGCTTCTGAATGACTTGATGTGCTTTGCCTCTAACTCTGGTAATTTGTTCCTATGTTCTGGTTCCTTCTTTGCCTCATCTGACCTGAATTGAGCTGCATGAACTCATGAAGAAATTCAACTGCACTGCACTGCACTCACCGTACTTACTCAAAAATTACTCTCTTTCCCTGCACTGCTCTTAGTTTCTCTTTCCTAGGTCGTTCACATGAGAGCTGGGCACATCCTATTTCTTACTCATTCTGTTAAATATTTCTCTGATACATCACATTATCTGACCCTCAATTAGATGTTACTTTCAAACATGGCTGGTTCCTCCTACTAATTTTACCTTAAAGGTGTGTAATATATTGCTTAAATTTTACCTTAAAGGTCATGTCTATATTCTAGACAGGGGACTTAAAGGTGTGTGGCATATCTGTATTCCACCTGGTTCACATAAATTTAGGATGTAATCCCTTGCCAGAGCAGCCATGTCGCTGGATCAAAATTCCTCTGCAGTCTTATGTATAACTGATAGAAATAAATAACTTCAACTTTAATTTTACTGGAAGTATGATACATGCCCTCAACATCTGAGTATATGTCTTTCTATAATTTCTTAAATTCAAACACAAAGATATTAATTGAAACATTTACAAAGTAATTATAATCACAACATTTTCAAAATAGAACTGACCACAAAATGACCACACAGGTATATAGGGTTTGGGGAGAGTAGTGATATAGAGATTGTTTTAATTGTCTCAGATAAACATGTTTTGGAATATGAGTACTGCCATCAATCATGAGGGTCTCATATTAGAGGGGCAGAGAATCTGGTAATTGTTCAATCCACCAAGGATGCATATCTCAGCATTTACAATTAGGTTTGATGATCCTACATGATGTTTGGAGACTCTCTGTCAAATCTGGGAACCAAAAAAAAAAAAATTCCATCTAACATTAGTGATGGAATTCAGAAGCAACAGCATATGTGGACATGCCAGTAGTGTAAATGTCAGACAAAATTCAAAGCTGTTTTAACTGGGTTACCACCATAAATTGTTCTGCTACTGAATACTGTATATTTTTGCCTGAATTATAGTTTACTATGACGAACTGATATATAAAACTTAGCTTATCTTTATTATAAACCACCATATTTCAACATAACTTCATTAATTTAATAAGATTAATGGTTGTATTATTTTTGTCATCTTAAGACAAGAACATGTTTGGTAACAAAAGTTGGCCATCATTTGGAAGAGAGGCCCTTGGTATTGCGAAGATCATATGCCCCACTACAGGGGAATGCCAGTGCCAGGAAGCAGGAGTGGGTAGGTTGGGGAGCAGAGCGGGGGTGTGTGTGTAATAGGGGACTTTCAGAATAGCATTTGAAATGTAAATGAAGAAAATATATAATAAAAAATTGATATTACTACTCAGTATTCAGCTGGCTCCTTCTCATTTTAAAGTCTTTGACTTACTAATGGCTTTTTCAGACATACGGTGACGTGGAGTTGAAGTTAGCACTACCAAAATCTCTCTTATCAGTTCTCTAGAGAACCTGTTTAACACTGAAATTTTTGTTAAAGGAAAAAAATTAGTTGTTTAGTCTATAGTACATAGGAAAATTGAAATTCCCATGTTTAAATTGAACAGTTTTGTGACATAACATGAATCACTGTAAACATTCATCATTAATGTCATATATTTAGACATCCAAATTAAACTGATGGATTCTTTTCAAAGCATCTACTCTTCACAAAATAGTCTTTAAATATATTATTTTGCCTCATTTTTCTTCCTCCTTGGCTCTCTGTAGTATCCTCACAGATGAACTTAAGAGTTCCATATTCATTTTCTGTAGTTTTTCATCTGACCTGGCTCTCTTATCGCAGGTATCATTAACAGAATTTTAATGGGAGCAAATTGCAAGTATAAAAAAAGATAACTGAATTTTTATATTCTTTTTCTCACTATCACTCAAAACTTGCTTCCCTATTGAATCCTTACCTATTGTCAGTTTCTCTCATGTGTTGTCATACTATAAAGCTGCCTGTAACTCTGAAGGAAATTTAACATATTGAGAGAAGAAGCAACAAATGTCAGCTTAATTCCAATGAAGCAAACAAAACAATTACTACAACACCACAAAAAAAAAAAAAAAGAAAGAAAGAAAGAAAGAAAGAAAGAAAGAAAGAAAGAAAGAAAGAAAGAAAGAAAGAAAAAGGAAAAAAAAAAGCACTCACAAATCCCACAGGATCAAAATAATCTCATGTGAAATGAAGGCATTGTAGATTCATGTGATGTTTTTAAAAATGGGCAAAGTAGTGTTAGGGATTGGTCCTTGCCCATTGGATGGGTCTCAAGTTGAGCCATGTCTTAGTTGGGGTTTTACAGCTGTGAACAGATACCATGATCATAGCAACTCCTTTATTTTTACTTTTATTTTATTTCATTGGATATTTTATTTATTTACATTTCAAATGTTATCCCATTTCCCAGTTTCACCTCCAGAAACTGCCTATCCCATCCTCCCCTCGCCCTGATTCTATGAGGGTGCTCACCCATCCACCCACCTACTCCCACCACCCCACCCTGGTATTCCCCTACACTGGGACATATAGACTTCCTAGAACCAAGGACCTCTCCTCCCATTGATGTCAGACAAAGCTATCCTCTGCTACATATGCAGCTGGATCCATAGGTTATAAGGACAACATTTAATTGGGGTTGGCTTACAAGTTCAGAAGCTCAGCCCATTATCATCAAGGAAGGAACATGGCAATACCCAGGCAGGCATGGTGCAGGAGGAACTGAGAATTCTACAGCTTATTCTGAAGACTGCTAGAAGAATGCTGGCATCCAGGCATCTAAAACACAAATCTTAAAGCCTCACACATAATGACACACCTACTCCAACAAGGCCACACCGACTCCAACAGAGCAATTCCTTCTAATAGTGTCACTCCCTGGGATGAGTATATACAAACTATCACAGTCCAGTTATTGAATGACCACTCCTTTTGTATATGCTTCGTCCTCAGTGCCTGAATTGCTTTTAGACATGATAAATTTTGGGCTGAAAATTTTGTGGGTATGTTGGTATTTTGATCATTTCATTGGGATTCTTGTCTTTATACAGGAGGTGGCCTCTTCAGGTTACATATACCCAATGTAGAGAGTCACAGCTAGAAAGGAGCATTGTCCTCAGGGATATTCCATCCAGCAGCTGACTCAGACATATACACACGCTCAGCCAAACAGATGGAGTTTGGGGAAGAACAGGAGGACTGATTGCAGGACCCAAGGGGGGTAGGAACTCCACAGGAAGACCAGCTCAGTCAACTAACCTGAACCCTTGAAGCTCTCAGAGTTGGAACCACTAACTAAAGAACAAAAACAGGCTGTATCTAGGCCTTCCTGAACATATGTAGCAGGTGGACTGCTTAGTCTTTATGTGGGTTACAAACAACTGAAATGAGGCCATCCCAAAAGCTGTTGCCTGTATGTGGGACACATTCTTCTACGTGGGCTGCATTGGCTGGTCTCATTCGAAGAGGAAGCACCTAGCCTTGAAGAGACTTGAAGTGCTAGGAGGTAGAAATACCCAAGGGAGGTGCTACATGCTCAGAGGAGAAGGGGAAGGAGGAAGGGTACCACTATTAACATTCTCACAGATGTCGTGATTTTATATTGTGAAGTATAATAATGATGGTTAAATAGTGCTGCAGATCAATGCAGTGGTTTTCAAAATATTTAGCCTGAGGTAATGGATAGCAACTTCAACTTAAAAATAAATATCTGTTTGTTTTCTACAACATTAGTATGAATGCCATTAGAAAAATAAGCAGAAATGGCCCAAATAGTTACACTTTAGAAATAAAAATGGCAATTTCATTATCTCAGAATATAAATGAATAAACTTAATGAATATAGTTATATATTAAAACAATAACATTTAGGTTTAACTCTTTACTTCACTAGCCATTTTCTGTTAAGTTTAGCTTCATAAATAGAACAGATTCTTTAATCTGCCTCAAATTTCAATCTGTTGTGCTATAAAAGACTTGTGCTACATGAAGTGACTTCCAGAAAACTTTATTACATGTTTTTCAAAATTATAAATATTACTCTTGTGCAATTAGATAGACAGTTCTGCCTTCATAGATCATTTAAAGGTCTGCCTAAATATCCCTTCAGGCTTTAGGGGCAGGTGTGATTCTTTGAGAATAGTTTTTAAAAACTTAGATTTTAGAATTAGACATGCTAAATATCCCTTATCATCACCACTTGCTAATTATCTTTTTTTTTTAGCAAAGTTAACCTAAGTAAATCCAAGACTTCTCAAACACAAAATGAGAGTGATGTAGTAACCACTTAATAATTGTTTTGAGTTCACTCACAACCTACTACTGAAAATCATTTTAATAATGATACAAAGGCTTTCTCTAAAATGATTAATCTTGGAAGCAATCAGTCTCATTTATATTTCCAACCACAAGTTTTCTACACCTCTAGATTAAGTGAAAGATATATTTTTATTTTCAAAGTTAAATATGACTCTATGTTGACATATGCTTTGATTAGCCATTGGTAAATGTCTTAGTCACTATTCTTTCACTGCTAAGGGACACCATGACCAAAAGAACTTATAAAAGGAAGCATTTAATTAGGGCCTTGCTTAAAGTTTCAGAGGGTAAATTCCTGATCATCATGGTGGGAAGAGTGAGGGCATCAGTCAGGGAAGGCTATTGAGCAGTAGCTGAGAAAAAGGAGAGAGAGGAGAGGGAGGAAGATAGACTGAGGGAAAAGGGAGAGAGAGCCTAGGCTGGGCAAGTGGGATTGAAGCATCATAACATGAGTCTACCTTCTTGTTAAACTTGATACTGTATATGAGTTGTATGATGGGTGTTCTGTACTTCTTGGCTAATATCCACTTAACAATGAGTACATAACATGTATGTCCTTTGCTACTGATTTACCTCACTCAGGATGATATTTTCTAGTTCTATCCATTCGCTGGCAAAGTTCACGTCATCATTTTTAACATTTAGCTGAACATTATTCCATTGTGCACATGAACCATATTTTCTCTACTCAGTCTTCAGTTGAGGGACATCTGGGTTGTTCCCAGGTTCTGGCTATTAAAAATAAGGCTGCTAGGAACATAGTGGAGCACATGTCCTTGTGGTATGGTAGAACATCTTTTTTGGTATAGGGCCAAGAGTAGTATAGCTGGGTTTTACCTTTTAATCCTTCCCTAACAGTACCAAAATGGTGACCAAGCATTTGGATTTATAAGCCTAGAAGGGCCATTTTAATCCAAACCACAATAGTAGAAGTAATGTTTAAAAAATGTAGGACATGAGACAGCATATTGAAAAAGATATGTCTATTTCTTTCCTTCCTTCCTTCCATCCTTCCTTCCTTCCTTCCTTCCTTCCTTCCTTCCTTCCTTCCTTCCTTTCTTTCTTTTTTTTTTCAAGTGTCAAGCAATTTATTTCTTAAAATAATTAGACAAAAACTCACAAAACAACATATTAATACATACGCCAGGAATTCTTAATGATTGTTGTATAAAATGCTAAGTAGGGAGAGTGAGTTTGTTTAAATACTAATTTTACATACACAACTCTTAGTCATTTAATTAAACAATTATAGTTTATATTGAGTATCTAAATTAATAAGTGGATGTTTAGATTTTGTAATTTTGAGGATTATTTTTTAAATTTTTTATTAGGTATTTTCTTCATTTACACTTCCAGTGCTATCCCAAAAGTACCCCATACCCTCTCCCCCAACCCCCTACCCACCCACTCCCACTTCTTGGCCCTGGCATTCCCCTATACTGAGGCATATAAAGTTTGCACGACCAATGGGCCTCTCTTTCCACTGATGGCAGACTAGGTCATCTTCTGATACATATGCAGCTAGAGACACGAGCTCTGGGGGGTACTGGTTAGTTCATATTGTTGTTCCACCTATTGGGTTGAAGTTCCCTTTAGCTCCTTGGGTACTTTCTCTAGCTCCTCCTTTGGGGGCCCTGTGATCCATTCAATAGCTAACTGTGAGCATCCACTTCTGTGTTTGCTAGGCCCCAGCATAGTTTCACAAGAGACAGCTATATCAGGGTCCTTTCAGCAAAATCTTGCTAGTGTATGCAATGGTGTCAGCGTTTGGAGGCTGATTATGGGATGGATCCCTGGACTAGATATTAATCTTATTAGTATTTTATTAGTTTTATGAAATTTTTACAATGTGTTTGAAAATTTGCTGCCCTAACACAACACTTCCCAGAACCACTCCTACTCTTCCTTACCCACTCAAATCTAATATTCTAAAGTGATCACATCAAATTCAAGCTGTACAATTATTATTGAATGTGTTCTACTCCAGGAGCATGATTAACCTGCCAGGGGATTATTAGTGAATGCCTTTATCTGATGGTAACTTATTTGTATCATCATTCTTCTGCTCATCATCTGTGTGCTATATCACGTTCCCTGGGATTTCTCTTCATCTTTATGTTATTTTGTTTATCATGCATATTATACAAATATCGCAGAAGCAACTCGTACTTTTTAAATTCAGTGTTGCAAACCTTTCTTACATATTGCACACAGAGGACAGTTATAAAAATAATAAGTTTCTACTCTATCACTTTGTTACTGCTCTTCTCTTGGTTTTGTTCCCCTCAATTGCTCCTCATAATTGTTTGTTTTAATATTTATCTTTTATTTTTAGTTCTCTCTGTCTCTCTCTGTCTGTCTCTCTGTCTGTCTGTCTGTCTGTCTGTCTGTCTGTCTCTCTGTCTCTCTGTCTCTCTCTCTCTCTCTCTCTCTCTGTGTGTGTGTGTGTGTGTGTGTGTGTGTGTGTGTGTGTGTGTGTACAGGAAAGAGTTTCACATTTTCTGCAACTGGTTAAACTGGTTGTGAGGTGCTGAACATGGTCCTTCACATAACCAGCATGTCTTCCTAACTACTCACTATAATCTCTTTGCCTTGTGTGGGATGTATCTATCTCAACCACTTTACTACTGAAATATTGCTTATTTTACTATTGTATTTTTGAAGTTGTTCCTTTAATTGAACAGTTAAACTACTGCTTTGACTCTATCCTTCTACTACAAATAGTATTCATTATTTGGACACAAGTTTATCGCCAATGTACCTTGCCTTTCTTGTTATAATTTTATGTATAGCTTACTTACAGGGTTTATAACACTAAAAATACACTATATATTTAGTTCAAAGTATGTATATGAACATTTCAATGTTAAGAAGGAAATAGTGAATTAACTTTTGTGTTCACCTAGATATCTGCAATTTCTCTCTCTCTCTCTCTCTCTCTCTCTCTCCATATATATATCTCCATATATATATATATATATAATCTTTGGTCACAAACTCAGTAAAATCCTTTCCCTGGCTGTATAGCTGCCTTTTTTACCAGGTTTTAATCAGTTTTCTGCTGACAGGGCTGAACTATTTGGGAGAATTTTGCACAATCAGCAGAAATAAGACTGAATTTTAATGTTTCTTCCCATGTTTATGTCAAATACCCCTGGAATGAAGTTCTTTAGTCAGATAACATACTTCATAACAGCAATTGCTAATACAGGATTAGAATGTGAATATAGAAAACTCAAGATAATAGAGCTGAGTGTCCTAAACAACTACTTATTCCCAAAGATAATGTTGCCAGAGAATTTCCTGGTCAAACCTAGCAATACTATAAACTGCTTAAGACAAAGAACAAACCTGCAGATACTCACATTATACAATCCTTACCTCACTACTCTGGTGAGCTGAAGGTTGATAACAACATTTTAGACTTTCCTACTCCACTGGGTTGTAGCAAGTCTGTAATCAGTCATTCCAGTAGAAAACCAGATGACATATAAAGTGCAGTCCTTATTAGAGCAAAACTTATTCTGAACCAAGAACATAGAGGATACAGTCTGAGCTAGTCTACTTAATCACGATCTAAGGTTATTTGTATTCACGGTCTATGAATAATGATGGCATACCATTTGAAAGTACATTCAGGATTGCAGTTATTGAAAATAGGTGGAGAGTTTTGAAATAGAGGTTGTAATAAAGGAGGGAATTTTATACAATTCAGTATTTAAAATGAGTAACATAAACATTTTTTTCCTGTGAGCAGTTGTTTGCACTTTTTCAGTTCAGTATGTCACAGTTTAGAGGATACTAAATTTCTGAAATTACAGTAATTTAAAAATTATATGGCTAAGAAAGAAAATATCTAAACCTTGTCTTTTTTTTTTTTTGAGAGTATACTTTGCATTAAGAGAAAATAGCAACAACAACAATAGTCCTAAAACAATGTTTAGCTCACCTGTGGTCTGATTTACCTCCTGAAGTGTGTAACACCTAACCTAACCTCATTTATTAGGTATACTTATGTCACTCTGGTAACTCGCTCTCACTTGTGGCAACTGAAGAATGAGAGTGGATTAAGGAAGCTTTTCAATCTAAAAGCAAATTAACCATAAATGAGTCATTTTGGACTGAAGAGAAAGCACACAAGGTAATGGGCTTTGCTTTTTAACAAAAGACCTAACATTGGTTCCCAGATTCCACATTGGGTCACAGTCATTTATAATTCCAGCTCAAGGTGATTTGGATTCCTCTGTCATCTACATAAGTCACATGTTCACATCTCTGAAAACACACACACACATTGCTAAAACTAAATAATTAGAGACTAAAAAAGAAATCCCATTTTTAATAGGGTTATTTGGTTTTCTGGAGTCTAACTTCTTGAGTTCTTTGTATATATTGGATATTAGCCCTCTATTGGATCTAGGGCTGGTAAAGATCTTTTCCCAATCTGTTGGTTGATGTTTTTCATCTAACTTTTTCTCATTCTTGGTATACCAGTTGGAGTTGGGTCATATTTCTGCCCAGTTGTGATTCACTGGATTTATGTCAGATCTATTTAACCTGGTGAATATGGAAGTGACAGGCAGAAACATTTAGATTCGCCTGTGGTGTCTTCTTAATCATGATGTAAACTTTCTGTCTGTCAATGAGTCTTAAATAGTAAAATAAAATCTTTAATTTTTTGAGATTTTGAAAAAAAAAAGAAATCAGCATTCTTATTTTTACATTTCTCCAGAGTTAACCTAGGATATAGTGCTCTTTCTTTCTTTATAAGTGCCCTTCCCTATGTGGTGGCCAAGTTGATACTTTTCAAAGTTAAGAAGACATTGGTATTTATTGGATAAAGCTCCTGATCAAAATCTTCAAATCAATGAGTCTGAATAAAACTCTATAAGACATTTGCGATTGTAAATTTTCAGAGTTACAACTATTATGTCAATTGTCATATACAGCAATATATGATAAAATATATTGCTAGAAATCATTCAAAAGAAAATAAATCACATTGAAAATACTGAGATCCCACCATTCAGTCCTCGAGTAGACAAACTGAAGTCTAATTAATTCTACTATGACTTAATTAAAGTAAAACAACGTAAAAATTTAAAAAGTAGACATCTGAATTTATTTAGAAATATTCTTTTAGTTATACATGTAAGAGCAAGTCATTTGTCACCTGCAGAACAGAGAACATCTAATCCTGAGAAAAATAAGCAGAAATAAAATACATAGAAAGGTTGTGACTTGAATAATTTATCTACCTGACAACTGATTTGGAAACAGAATTTAGAAAATAATACACAAAAGAACACAGCATTTTTTGATGATTTTCTGTCACAGGAAACACCTTTATGAAGTTATAGTTCTTCACATGAACTTCAAGTGTCAGGTCATTTTTCAGTCTATGTAAATTATTACTTTGTTCAAGCTGTCTGGAATCCTTAAAATAATTCCTAATATGAACTCTGATTCTTAGGAGACATACTAAAATATTAACTTTCTTATTTTTCCACATGAGAAGCATTTTATTTGAAGAAAAGATTAAATGAAAAATCTTTATATGTTCTATGGACTTGGTGTAGCAATTTACTCTGGGTATGTTTTACAATCACCAGACACACTTTATCCTTCATTCACCCAGAGAATAGAGATGTCTTTGCAATTGCTCGAACAGTCTGAGATGTTTAAAAAGAATGTTACTCACATACCAGATAGCATTTTATAAGCAAACAAATTCTTAGATGTCAGATGACTGTCATCCTTGTTGAATGGTTAACAAGCTCTCTGATGACATAGAATCACATGAGGATGGCTAAAACACCCACTTAGTTAGGAGATGGGGTGAAAAGCATGAAGAGCTGCTCTGGGCATGACCTTGAGCAGTTTGTGATCCCATGAGTGGTGATGATATTTCCCTACCTTGGCTATGATTCACGAAAATACAGTTATTGATAATCTGTGTCTCTCTGGTTGCCTTTCTGTTGCTCATTAAGACATATCAAACACTTTCTTGGCTTTGGATTGAGTCTCAAATAAAACTTCTATATCTTAAAAGAATTTATGTACTTTACACAATAGAAACATAGATTAACTAACATAATATGTGTTAAAGGATGATGAGATGAAGGAAAAGATAGAAAGAGATGAAAGAAATTGCAATTTTCTCAAAGTGACTTTACAATCTTCAACATTATTTGGAAATGAGTCTGGCCATTTCTCCTGTATGTTTTGTTTTTTTCATTTTAAATTTCATTTTATATCCTGAAATTAACAAAAATTCACAGATCAAAAAAGTGCATTTTGTGTATACTATCTCTTTTCATTTATTTTTAATATCCCTTCTCAGAGCATGGGTGAATATACCTGTAACCTGAGGGACTGAGAGATAGGAAAATCAATATTAATTCTTCACCATTAGGGAGCTTCTTTATTTGAGGAGCAGTATTTGATGGAGAGTTGCATGGCTGTTAAGCATGTTGAGCATAAGAGACTAAATCTTCATCCTTACACAGAATATTGTGCCATTCAAGGAAAGACAAACAAAAGAAGACAAAACAAGTATAAGGGAAGGAGAACAGGAGTGATGTTGTGAAATGCTGTCATCTGAACAGACTATGGCAGTTGTAATCAGGAAGTCGCAAAAGCTTGACTTATCTACACAACTCTTGCACAAAATCAAGTCAGTCAGAATTCTGACATTGATAAACTAGGCTTTCAAGCCCCCTCCTTACCGAGGAGATAATAGTACTCCGTAGTTGCTGGGGAAGGGGGGAAAAATCACTCTTTTCTTAGGATGTGGCCTCAATGGGTTTTCCATAGTTTGGTGGATGGCTCCATAGTCATGCATCAATGGGGAACATTTACTGGACTAATATGTGATAAATACATATTGTTAATTAAAGAGATAAAGGAATATGTCTTTGGGGACGGTATATATGGAAGCTAATACGTGGGTGATATGACCCTATTGCATTATCTATATGACATTATCAAGAAAAAATAAAATTTCCTTTAGAAAAGGATTCAAGTTCAATCTCAGCTACATAAAACTCCAGAACACTTTGAAATACATGAGACATTACCTCAAATAAATAAACAAACTTTATTTAAATAAAGTTTTTTGTTCCTTCTTTTAATGTTATAAGTAATTTTACAGAGAAAGAGAAATCCAACTGATGATTCTAGAGATGTAAACCTAAAACCCAATACAGATGAAAATAGCAGAGCTCTGAAGATGTGCCTGAGAAGCCACACTTTAGATTCTTTAAAGGTGTAGTTGTCAAAATTAAAATGATAGAAAACTTTACACTATATTACTGGATTTTAACCTTCACAGTTCCCTGTAAACAAAGCATACTTTGATGGAGACAAAATCAAATAAAGCTGTTCTTGAAGGACATGTCAGTTTTAGGGGTAAGAGGATATGTATGTATTCAGGTGATAATCCATCAAAAAGATGAGTGGCCAAGCAGTGTACTGGAAGGAGAGTTTCATCATGGGTAAAGTAACTGATGCTATCCTTTGCTTGTGTCTTATCTATAAATATCAACATTTAAAATTATTATTATTTCTTCTTTTAGTGATTTCTACTCTTGCCATTCTAAACTAAGACTATATCAGGATGGGTCTGGAAAGTCAGCATAGAAGAAAAATCACATACTGCTTCTGTAGAGGATTGCAGTTTGATTCCCAGCATCCTTGCAATAAGACAGCTCGAAACTGTCTACAACTCCAGTTGGAGATCTGATGTCCTAATCTGCATTCACATGCACTCTCCTTCTTGTACCCCCTACCCTATATAACAATTGAAAAACAAAAACCAATATTAAAAAGGATATAAATGTGATTGTGATCATATATCTGTTTTATTTCTCTTTATTCAATCTGATGTTAGATATTAAAATTTTTAAATGAATCTCTTAAAAATTCAGGTTTAGTCTAATGCATATCATTATATGTGAAAGTTTCAGGGTCACGCATAGCACTTACAAGAGACTAATTAAATGCCATACAATCTGTCCAACATAAGTATTTTTTTTCTGTAAATTCTTTAAAATTATTTGGAAGGAGACTATATCATAACTGGGCAACATGTCCAGAATGATGTGTGTAGGGCTGTTGTGAGGTGATATTATATCCCTTTTGACAATCATTGTCCAAAGCCACAAGTTTGATAATTCATTCCTCTTACCTTGTACCTTCAGGCTACAAAAAAGCAAATTATTTGAGTTAATATGGCCATAGCTGTAAAAGAAGTAAATCACAAAGGCTGACAGCAATAGCTGAATTGACCTTGAGCACAGGGTCGGTTTTGCATGTCACAATATTCATCATTAGGAAACTCACTGCTACAGCATTTGATCCTGTCACAGTTTGATGTAAATAGAATAGTAGCCATAAGGGCCCCATTCTTCCTTAGTCTAACAAAAAATTCAGCTCTGAAATGTTTGAGTCTAATAAAGTTTTATTTTAGCAAGGAGCAAGAAAAATCGAGGATGACCATTGAAAACACAAATAAGAGAGAACTAATGCATTATTTAACAGTAAAAAAAATAAAAAATAAAAAAAAAGTCTTGCTTACTTGAAGTTTTTGCCAGAAGTATGGATATGATGAATGCCTACTTGGAACCTTTTGGTCATTTACATTCCTTTCATTTGAATTATTTTTGATTAGGGAAGTTCTCAGAGGGGTCATTATAGCTTCAAATGAGTTTCTTAAAACACCTCAAAGGTAACATCTAATTTAAAATGATTTTAGGAAAAAACTTTGTATCTTTACAAATGTAAAACAAGTTTAATTTTTTATTCTGTACATGATATGAAAATGTTGCTTTTGTCTTAGTATATTCAAGCTCAGAACGCATACTGTTTGGTAGAGTAAGGTTTAAGACTATGTAGAAATATTTATTACCCACAATTAAAAAGTCATCTCTGTCATAGCTTACTATATCAATGCAGGTCTTTAAATGAACATTTACAGGTATTATATTAGAATAACCCAAGTTATATGTGTGTTTTTCTACAACTATGAATTTTATTCATAGTTGTATTAAAAACTATCTCTGTAGATTTCTCTCTGTACATTAACATTTCATGCCAGTTGACAATGTTGTCATTGTTTCGTTAAACAGTTTAATAAAAATTTACTAGTCTAACATATTTGAATATTTCCCATGTACTTTCACAGAAATCAGTATTACTTAAATGAATTTTATTTTAGATATTAAATGCTTAACTATATTGGCTTTCTGCTACGATTTAAATCATTTTATATAAATCTAATTATTCTTCAATCTAATCTAGCTCCAGTATGAAACATCCACAAGCCTCTAATAACTCCTACCTCAATGAACTTAGTGCAATACACAATAAGAAACATAAAACGTTTTCCATTTCCACTGAATATGGTATATAAATGATTAATGTAACCTCTCTCTCTCTATCTCTCTCTCTCTCTCTGTGTGTGTGTGTGTGTGTGTCTGCGTCTGTGTGTGTCTGTGTGTCTGTGTGTGTCTCTGTGTGTGTGTGTGTGTCTGTGTCTGTGCCTGTGTGTGTCTGTGTCTGTGTGTCTGTATCTGTAACTGTGTGTGAGTGTGTGTCTGTGTCTGTGTGTGTCTTTGTCTGTTTGTGTGTCTGTGTGTCTGTGTCTGTGACTGTGTGTGGTGTCTGTGTCTGTGTCTGTGTGTCTGTGTGTGTGTGTGTGTGTGTGTGTCTTTGTCTGTCTGTGTGTGTGTCTGTGTGTGTGTGTGTCTGTGTCTGTGACTGTGTGTGTGTCTGTGTGTGTCTGTGTCTGTGTGTGTCTTTGTCTGTGTGTGTGTCTGTGTGTCTGTGTCTGTGACTGTGTGTGTGTGTCTGTGTGTGTCTGTGTCTGTGACTGTGTGTGTGTGTGTGTGTGTCTGTGTCTGTGTGTCTGTGTCTATGTGTGTGTGTCTGTGTGACTGTGTCTGTGTCTGTGTGTATGTGTGTGTCTGTGTCTGTCTGTGTGTCTGTGTGTCTTTGTGGTGGTGCATTATGAGATATGTCTTGAGTATGTTTGCCAACACTTGACTACTGAGATTCAAGCAAGCCAGAAAAAGATATGATGCACTTTCATTTCTGGTTTCTAAATTATATTGGATACAAAACTATCTAGTAGTCAAGAAGTGAGAAAATGGAGGGGAGAGTATGAGGCAAAGATCCTGAATGGACAATGGATACTTGTTTGAAAATGTCCTTATATAAAAAGGTACCATGTGCAATGAACATTCACAACGTGAAAAAGTATGGATCTGTAGTATCTCTTAGTATATGTTTAACCTGTACTATATTTACAACTTTTTCACAATTACCAAAGATTTTGAAATTTAAATATATATTTAATTACACTTTATATATATATATAATAAAATACACTGCTACTATTACTACTACTACTACTACTACTACTACTACTACTACTACTCACACACACACACACACACACACACACACACACACACACACATGTTTGGTTTCATAAGGGATATGTAAGTAACCTGAATGTATTTAACTTTGTTGGACTTTTTTGTTTTAGTAGGGAAAGTTTTCTTAGCACTTGAAAAGCAATTACATTCTCTGCTATCAGTAGAGTGTCTCCAAATGTCAATTAAATAACATGGTTGATGTTCTTTGTGTTGGCTCCATCCTTCCTAATGTGAGTCTATTTGTTCTGGCAATGATTTAGGAAACACAAAATTTAGTGAATTAAATTGCTGCTTTATATACCTTCTTGCTGATCGACTCTTAAGTCATGTCATGTAGTACAAATATTCCTCTTTGCCAGTTTGATAATTGTGGCCTTTTGAGAGAAGGTTACACTCCACTCATATGTTTAATATGTAGATTTTATTTATTTATTTATTTATTTATTTATTTATTTATTTATTTATTTATTTTTGAGTATTCAAACATGTCTGTATTTATTTTATTTGCTGTGTTCTTTCTAGATAGAAAATGAAACAATTTTGTCCAGTTTAATAATCTATTAAAGTAATCATCATAAAAATAACATTCACAAACGTAAGTTCCATATAAGCTGTTACCTTTAAGCTTGAATTTAAATATTTTATTCCAACCTATACTTATGGAAAATCAATTTTTTTTTAATCAGTCAACTAAGCAATACCCATTGTTGCAGTCTCTCTGTCAAGTTTAGGCAATACATTCTCCCATTTTCAGAATTATTTTTATTTAATATAATATCCAAATCAAGAAATATACTATATCTTCAAAATGTATCTATTAATAGTCAAAGCACAGAGTTAATTTACAACATTTCATCAATTACCCATACCTGTTTTAAATTAGATATTTCTTTATTTACATTTCAAATGTTATCTCCTTTCTTGGTTTCCTCTCTGAAAATCCCCTATCTCCTCCCCGGTCCCCTCCCACTGCTCCCCACACCACTCAATCCCACTTCCTGGCCCTGGCATTCCCCTATACTGGGGCATAGAACTTTCACAGAACCAAAGGCCTCTCCTTCCATTGATGACAGACTAGGCCATCCTCTGCTACATATACAGTTAGAGACACAAGTCCCACCATGTGTTTTCTTTGATTGGTGGTTTAGTTCCAAGGAGCTCTGGGGTCCTGGTTAGTTCATATTGTTGTTCCTCCTATGAGGCTTCATCTCCTTGGATGCTTTCTCTAGCTCCTTCATTGGGGACCCTATGCTCCGTCCAATAGATGGCTGTGAGCATGCACTTCTGTATTAGTCAGGCACTGGCAGAGCCTCTCAGAAGACAGCTATATCAGGTTCCTGTCAGCAAAATCTTGTTGGCATCTGCAATAGTGTCTAGGTTTGATGGTAGTTTATGGAAAGGATCCCAAGGTTGGGTAGTCTCTGGATGGTCATTCCTTCAGTCTCTGCTCCACAAGGTGTCTCTTTAAATCCTTCCATAGGTATTTTGTTCCACCTTCTAGAAGGATCGAAGTATCCACACTTTAGTCTTCCTTCTTGAGTTTCATGTGTTTAGCAAACTGTATCTATGGTATTCTGAGCTTCTGGGCTAATATCTACTTATCAGTGAGTGGATAGCATGTGCCTTCTTTTGTAATTGGGTTACCTAGATCAAGATGATATCCTCCAGATCCATCAATTTGTCTAAGAATTTCATAAATTCATTGTTTTTAATAGTTGTGTATAACACCATAGTGGAAATGTGCCACAATTTCTGTGTCCACTCCTCTGTTGAGGGACATCTGTGTTCTTTCCATCTTGTGGCTATTATAAATAAGGTTGCTATGAACATAGTGGAGCACGTATCCTTACTAAAAAGTGAAGCATCTTCTGGGTATATGCTTAGGAGTGGGATTGATGGATCTTCCAGTAGTAGTACTATGTACAATTTTCTGAGCGACCACCAAACTGATTTTCACAGTGGTTGTACAAGCTTGCAATCGCACCAGCAATGGAGGAGTGTTCCTCTTTCTCCACACCCTCACCAGCAACTGCTGTCAATGGAGTTTTTGATGTTAGCCATTCTCACTAGTGTAAGGTGGAATCACAGGGTTGTTTTGATTTGCATTTCCCTGATGATTAAGGATGTTGAACATTTTTTTAGGTGCTACTCAGCAATTCAGTATTCCTCACTACAGAATTCCCTGTTTAGCTCTGTCCCCCTGCCCCCTTTAATAGGGTTATTTGGTTTTCTGGAGTTCAACTACTTTAGTTCTTTGTATATATTGGATATTAGCCCCATTATCATATTTAGGATTGGTAAAGATCTTTCCCCAATTTGTTGGTCAAGATTTTGCGTTATTGACAGTGTCATTTGGCTTACAGCACCTTTGCAATTTTATGAGGCCCCATTTGTCAATTCTTGATCTTAACTCACAAGCCATTGGTGTTCTGTTCATATCTCCAAGGCTCTTCCTGACTTTCTCCTCTATAAGTTTCAGTGTATATGGTTTTATGTGGAGGCCCTTGATCCAGGTATACTTCAGCTTTGTACGAGTAGATATGAATGGATCAATTCACATTCTTCTACATAATAACAACCAGTTGAGCCAGCACCATTTGTTGAAAATGCTGTCTTTTTTCCACTGGATGGTTTTAGCTCTTTTGTCAAAGATCAAGGGACCATAGGTGTTTGAGTTCATTTTTGGGTCTTCAATTCTATTCCATTGTTCTAGCGGTCTGTTGCTGTGCCAGTACCATGCATTTTTTATCACAACTGCTCTGTAGTACAGCTAGAGTTAAGGGATGGTGATTCCACCAGGTACTTTTATTGGTGAGAATAGTTTTTGCTTTCCTAGGTTTTTGTTATTCCATATGAATTTGCAAATTGACCTTTGTAA
Source organism: Mus musculus (assembly GCF_000001635.26). Taxonomy (NCBI): domain Eukaryota; kingdom Metazoa; phylum Chordata; class Mammalia; order Rodentia; family Muridae; genus Mus; species Mus musculus. The sequence continues at coordinate 63,602,349 of NC_000074.6, forward strand.
CTCTGTGAAAAGTTGAGTTGGAATTTTGATGGGGATTTTATTGAATCTGTAGTTTGCTTTTGGCATCATGGCCATTTTTGCTATATTAATCCTGCCAATCCATGACCATGGGAGATCTTTCCATCTTCTGAGGTCTTCTTTAATTTCTTTCTTCTGGAACTAGAAGTTATTGTCATACAGATTTTTCACATCCTTAGTTAGAGTCACACCAAGGTCTTTTATATTATTTTTTGACTATTGTGAAGAGTGTTGTTTCACTAATTGCTTTCTCAGCCTGTTTATCCATTGTGTAGAGAGAGGATACTGATCTGTTTGAGTTAATTTTATATCCATCTACATGACTGAAGTTGTTTATCAGGTTTAGGAGTTCAGTAGTGGAATTTTGGGGGTCACTTATATATACTATCAAATCTTCTTCAAATAGTGATATTTTGATGTCTTCCAGTTTGTATCCCTTTGATCTCTTTTTGTTGTCTAATTTCTCTGGCTAAGATTTCAAGAACCATATTAAAGAGGTAGGGATAGAGTGGGCAGCCTTGTCTAGTCCCTGATTTTAGTGGGATTGTTTCAATTTTCTCTCCATTTAGTTTGATGTTAGCTACTGGTTTGCTGTATATTGCTTTTGTTTAGCTATGGGCCTTGAATTCCTAATCTTTCCAAGACTTTTATCATGAACAGGTGTTGGATTATTTTTTTAAAATGCATCTAATGAGATGATCATGTGGTTTTGTTTTGAGTTTGTTTATATAGTAGATTACATTGATGGACTTCCTGTATTGAACTATGGCTGCATCCCTGGGATGAAGCCTACTTGATTATGATGGATGATCGTTTTGATGTGTTCTTCGATTTTGTTTGCAAGAATATTATTGAGTATTTTTGCATTGATATTCATAAGCAAAATTTGTCTGAAGTTCTCTTTCTTTGTTGAGTCTTTGTATAGTTTAGATATCAGAGTAATTTTGGCTTCATAGACTGAAGTGGGTTGAGTACCTTCTGTTTCTATTTTGTGGAATACTTTCAGGAGATTGGAAATAGGTCTCCTTTGAAGGTCTGATAGAACTCTGCACCAAACACATCTGGTCCAGGGCTTTTTTTTTTTTTTTTTTTTTTTTTTTGGTTGGGAGACAACTAATGACTGTTTCTATATTTCTTTAGGTGATATGGGACTGTTTAGATTGTTAATCTAATCCTGATTTAACTTTGGTAGCTGGTATCTGTTCAGAGAATTGTGCATTTCATCGAGGTTTTCCAGTTTTGTTGAGTATAGGTTTTTGAAGTAGGATTGATGATGTTTTGGATTTCCTCAGAGTCTGATATTATCGTCTCCCTTTTCATTCCTGATTTTGTCAATTAGGATATTATCTCTGTGCTCTCTAGTTAGTCTGGCTAAGAGTATATTTATCATCATGATTTTCTCAAAAAACTAGCTCCTGGTTTGGTTGATTCTTTGAATAGTTCTTCTTGTTTCCACTTGGCTGATTTCAGCCCTGAGTTTGATTATTTCCTGTTGTCTACTTGTGTGAATTTGCTTCCTTTTTTCTAGTGATTTCAGGTGTTCTGTCAAGCTGATAGTGTATGCTCTCTCCAGCTTCTTTTAGGAAGCACTCAGAGCTATAAGTTTTTCTCTTAGGACTGCTTTCATGTGTCCCTTAAGGTTCGGTGTATTGTGGCTCCATTTTCATTAAACTCTAAAAAGTCTTTAATTTATTTCTTTATTTCCTCCTTGACAAAGTTAACATTAAGAAAAGTGTTGTTCAGTTTCCATGTGTAAGTTGTTATTGAAGATCAGACTTAGTCATTGGTGATCTGATAATATGCGTGGGATTATTTCAATATTTTTGTATCTGTTGAGGCCTGTTTTGTGGTCAACTATATGGTCAGGTGTGAACAAGTTTTCTTGAGATGCTGAGAAGAAGGTATATCCTTTTGTTTTAGGATAAAATGTTCTATAGACATCTGTTACATCCATTTGTTCCATAACTTTTGTTAGTTTCATTGTGTCTCTGTTTAGTTTCTGTTCATTGTTCCAAGAACTGTTCATTGATGAGAGTAGGTGTTGAAGTCTCCCACGATTATGGTTTGCAGTGCAATGTCTGCTTTGAGGTTTAGTAAAGTTTCTTTAATGAATATGGATGCCCTTGCATTTGGAGCATAGATGTTAAGAATTGAGAGTTTACCTTGGTATATTTTACCTTTGATTGAGTATGAAGTGCCCTTCCTTGTCTTTTTTATAACTTTATGTTGAAAGTCGATTTTATTTGATATTAGAGTTGCTACACCTGCTTGATTCTTAGGACTATTTGCTTGGAAAATTGTTTTCTAGTCTTTTACTCTGTGGTAGTGTCTGTCTTTGTCACTGAGGTGGTTTTCCTGTATGCAGCAAAATGTTGGGTCCTGTTCATGTAGCCAGTCTGTTAGCCTATACCTTTTTATCGGGGAATTGACTCCATTGATATTAAGAGATATTAAAGAAAAGTAATTGTTTCTTCCTATTATTTTTGTTGTTACAGTTGAGATTCTGTTCTGTGGCTATCCTCTTTTTGGTTTGTTGAAGGACTACTTTCTTGCTTTTGCTAGGGCTTAGTTTCCCTCCTTGAGTTGGAGTTTTTCTTCCTTATCCTTTGAGCTGATGGATTCGTGGAAACGTATTTTGTGAGTTTGGTTTTGTCATGAAATACTTTGGTTTCTCCATCTATGGTAATTGAGAATTTTTATGGATATAGTAGCCTGGGCTGGCAATTGTGTTCTCTTAGGGTGTGTATAACATCTGCCCAATATCTTCTGGCTTTCATGGTCTCTGGTGATAAGCCTGGTGTAATTCTAATAGGTCTGCCTTTATATGTTACTTGACCTTTTTCCCTTACTGCTTTTAATATTCTATCTTTATTTAGTGCATTTTTTATTCTGATTATTGTGTCTTGGGAGGAATTTCTTTTCTGGTTCAGTCTATTTGGAGTTCTGTAGGCTTCTTGTAGGTTCATCGGCATCCCTTTCTTTAGATTAGGGAAGTTTTCTCCCATAATTTTGTTGAAGATATTACCGGCCCTTTAAGTAGATACTCTTCATTCTCATCTATACCTATTATTTTTAGGTTTGGTCTTTTCATTGTGTCCTGGATTTCCTGGATGTTTTGAGTTAGGATCTTTTTTCATTTTGTGCTTTCTTTGATTGTTGTGTCCATGTTTTCTATGGAAATCTTCTGTACCTGAGATTCTCTCTTCCATCTCTTGTACTCTGTTGCTGATGCTCACATCTATGGCTCCTGATTTCTTTCCTATGATTTTTATCTCCAGAGTTGTCTCCCTTTGTGAATTCTTTATTGTTTATACTTCTATTTTTAGATGCTGGATGGTTTTGTTAAATTCTTTCACCTGTTTAGTAGTGTTTTCCTATAGTTCTTTAAGGGTTTTTAGTGTTTCTCCTTTAATGGCTTCTACCTTTTTACCTGTGTTTTCCTGTAATTCTTTAAGGGATTTTTGTGTTTACTCTCTAAGGACTTCTACCTGTTTAGCTGTGTTTTTCTGTATTTTTTTAAGGGAGTTATTAATGTCCTTCTTAAAATCCTCTATCAGCATCGTGAGATAAGATTTTAAATACGAATCTTGCTTTTCCAGTGTGTTGGGGTATCCAGGACTTGCTGTGGTGGGATAGCTGGGTTCTGATGATGCCAAGTACTCTTGGTTTCTGTAGTAATATTCTCATGTTTGCCTTTTGCCATCTAGTAATCTCTGGTGTTAGATGTTCTAACTGTCTCTGGCTGGAGCTTGTTCCCCTGTGAGTCTGTAAGTCTGTTTCAGCACTCCTGGGAGATCAGTTCTTGCCTTACAAGACCAGTGCTCTGAGGGCCACAGAACAGCCCTCCCTCCTAGCTGCAGATGTAGGCCTTTAGGACCCTGTCCTTGAGCTCTGTTGCCTTTGCTCTCCTCGGAGGACCTGTGTTAGAGAGACACCAGAGGGAAAAGAGTGATATCACCTGAGTTCAGGGGTCAGAACACTCTCTGGATGTAAGCTCTTGTGGGGCAGTGGGTGTGGGGGAAACAGTGAGTGGGAGAAAACCCCAGTCCCACTAGAGTTCTGGTGCTCTGGGCTGGCAGAAGACTGTTGTAAGCTTTCCATGTAGCCCCTGGTGGGTGTCTGGCTGTGTAAAGCACTGACCCCAGGTCGGCGGGTGGTGGACAAGGGGCAGTCCTAGGCACCAGATTCTCATCCTCAGGCATCGAATACACCACTGGACACAGTGCAAGAGCTGAGAACAGAATGAGGGTTCCGGGGGCAGGTCAGTTAGCCTCGGGCAGAAGAGAGGAGAGGGCAAGGGGGAGAGAGTGCTGGGTAGTTCCCACCTGGGCGAGAGTCTTTGGTCGGGTCCATGGTTGGAGCGCAGGAAGGCCTTCTGGTGGGAAATTAGATTAGGCTCTTTAGGGGAAATCTGATCCCATTGTTCAAACATGATGGGCCTTGATGAGCAGAGATAATCTCTGAATTTAGATCTTTATTGTAGAAAGATGGGGAGAAAGAGAGAAGGTAGAAAGAGAGAGGGAGGCTGGCAATGGCCACATGGGGATAGGGGGGAAGGGAGAGAGAGAAAGATGGCTAGAGAAGAGAGTAAGAAAAGTGAGAACTAAAGAGAGCAAGCAGGGACCAAGCAGTACCTTTTATAGTGGGCTGGGCTGTCAGGTAACTGTGGGAGGAGCATACCTGGCTAGAATGCCAGGAGCTTGGGACATTGTCTGCATGACTGATAGTCACACACCTCTCCTATGGGGGCTGTTGGGGTGGTAACTTCGACAGGAGCCAGGGGTCCAAGAGACATGATTGAACACCTTCTGTCCCATGTAGGTGGAATCACCACGATCAGGTATTCTGGGGTTCAAAACCTATACTCGACTGGAGACCAGGCTGTCTGTGTGCAGCCCACGGCCCTACAAGCTCTCCTCTGGCAGAGAATGTACACAAAAGACTGAGGATTAGCTCCACTTCCTGGCTGAGATTGAAGGCCTGTAGGACCTTCATTTATAAATCTGAGCTTTAGATACAGTTGTTTTAAATGCAATTCAACCTTTATACTGGGTAACTTTCATTTTTTTCTAATTTTTACTTGTTAGTGAATTGGTTATGATTCGTGTATCTTTCCTGAATGATATTTATAGATGTATAATTTTTATCATTCTCTGTGTTTTATGCTTTCTGTGGCCATTAGTTTTGTTGATTTTAATCTCAATCCCCACCTGAAACTATCCAATTTCTCGTGTATTGACACTGCTGAAGTTACAGCATCTCATCAATTAACTGTAGGAGAGTTTTTCCTTTCAGTCAGTTTTCTGTCCAGTTTTGAACTTTCCACCAGTAATATTCAAGTTTAATCAACTTTTATTTTTCTCAGTATCTCAACCTTACTGAATTCCATGGAATGTGTTTAGTCACACACCCTAAATTCTATCATTAGAACTTGTGTTTTTATCTATGCTAATGTCTGTTAAATCTCTATCACAGGCATACTCCCTGTGTCTCCTAGCTTTAAGCTTTAATGTAGCATGTAGACAATCATTGTTATATATTTATTTGCTAATTCTATCATCTGTAACTTTTATCCATTCCCCAGGATTGCTTAATTTCACTATTTCAATTACTCTTATATTAGTTTTGTCTAGGAATTTTTCCTGGGTGAAAGATTCTTTGCCATGCAAATCATTGTACTTTGGGGTAGCATGCACTGGTAGGATTTGCAGAAGGAGGTGAAGGATCACAAGTTTGAGGCCAACCTGGCTTTAGATTTTTCTCATCTTCTCTGCCTTCCTCCCACTCTTCAAACCCCCTTACCTGTGCTTCCTTTCTTCTGCCTCTTCTCTTGACCCTTCTTCATCCCCACTGCCCTCTTCATATACCATTCCCCATAACCAGCAGTACCTGCCCAAACAGCATGCTCCACCATAAATAAATAAATAAATAGATAAATAAATAAATAGATAAATAAATAATGAAGGAAATGCAATATGTTAAGAAATAGAATATTTTTATTTGTAAAATATTCTTAATGTACTGGGAAGCAATGTATTCTTGATTCTGCCTTACAGTTTTTTTTTTAAAAAATAGATTTGTGTTTATTCTATGTATGTGTTTCATCTGAATTTATGTGTATATACCACATACATGACTGGTGCCCATAGAGTCCAGCAGATGGTATCAGATGTACTGGAATTTGGTTACAGCAGTTGCAATTCTAGGAACCAAACTGGTTTCTATGCATGCACAAAAAGTGCTCATAGCCTCTAAGCTCTCTGTCCAGTTCTTCAAGGTTTCTTAAGTAGTACTATGATGATTAGGGTTTCATTTCTCCTACTACTAAGAAAAATTCTTTCTCTGTACTGCTTTGTAGGCATCAGGAGGTATGTCCATCCTTTCTTCTGGGAACTACTTCTTTTTACAATATGTGAATTGAGAAGATGGCTTGCTCAAAATTGTAGATGATTCTTCATCCCAACTCAGGTGCTTTGCCTGAAAACTATTTGCTTTCTGCTGTTCACCTGAATGTTTGCATTGAATTCTCTGAAGAAGTTCTGAGAGTTCATTCTGAAAGTCTTTGATGTTTCACAAAGACTTGAAATGTTTACATCTAACTGTGTAGTTGGTTTCTCCAGTACCTAGGAATGTGCTTCTAATCTAGGAAGAGAAAAGAAAGACAAGAATGTGTGACAGTTGATGTGCTTATGGAATGAAAGAAGAAGGAGACAGGGATTGGTAATGCATTTGTTTTTTGTTGTTTCTTTGTTTTTTTTGTTTTTTTTTGTTTTTTTGTTTTGGAAGATCATGTCATGGTTACATCTTCTTTCCTCAGCATGAGAACTTCAAAAGAGCTGTATTTTCTGTGCTCACTGGCCTTGAACAGGAGACCAGCTTTTACTTTATGGAAGGCTGCTTCTTATTTCTCTTCTGTTTCGGCATTGTTCAGATGTGGTAATGTCATTATAAGAAGTTGGATAGAAATTTTATTATATCTATACCTGTACCCGTACCCGTATCCGTATCCGTATCCTTATCTGTATCTGTATCTATCTGTATCTATCTATATCTATCTATATATAATTTATACTTGAACTTGTTATTCTCTTACCTGTTTCCTCTCTATTGAGATTACAGATACTTTCCTCCTTTGTATTTTGTTTTACATTAATTTTCTCCATCTCACTCATTTGTAAGGTTCGGTTCAGAGTAAAATAGTTTATAAGTGGAAACTGAGTGCACTTCTGTATTGAAAACCCAATTCTTGTTTCTTGAATGGATGCTGTTTGTAGCATGTAAAGTTAAACAAACCAACAAACAAAAAAACATGTTTTCTCAACCACAATGTTACTTCTGGATCCCCATTTGCTCTTGAGATATCATGCTAAGAAATGATTGGCATCTTCTTCTCAATATAGTCAGTATGCTTACATGATAGAGTATAATAAATGTTCAAACTCATAACTGATTCAATCAATGCAATTCTTTTAAGTGTTAAGTTGAAAGGCTGAAAATATCAGCAAAATTACACACTGACCTATTTTTAAAATTCTCATTTGGATTGACATCACTTTCAGAGGTTTCAAAGGATCTGCCCTATATATTTTCAGGTCGAAATAACTGTTGAAGTCAGGGTTCTCCTGATGGATAAGCTAATTTTGCATTTCACTAAAGCACAGTTATAAATAGCTACTAATGATTTTCTGGAAGCCTTGATACTTTTAGCACACTATACATATTAATTATCCAATCATTCTAAGCTCTTTGATTTTTCTCAGGAGGAAGTTGCTACAGGAAGTCAAAGAAGTTATAACTTGAGCCTGTAGGTAGATTGCATTGGTGTGCAAACCACGGACCACGTGAGACCAGAAAGCTGTCAAAATGCTCTTTCATTATCCACACTGCATTAACCAGGATCTTTGGATTCTTAGTTCAAATAATATGTTTTAAAAAATAGTATTAGCATTATAACACATGAACAAATTCTTCAGACAGAATATAACAATATATTACAAGTTAACATTATTAATTAGCCCAGATAAACCAAAATATTTTTTTCTCAAATGTCAATGTCTTTCTGAAAGAAAATATCCACGTAATCACATAATTTATTATTATTATTATCATTATTATCATTATTATTATTATTATTATTATACTGCCTTGGTTTCCTCAGTTTTTGAAGCTCTTGGGCTATGCAGCTTTGATATTCTCTGGCTAATGTTAGATTCTACTCATCTAAATGTGTGTTCTATTATTTTTTAAGAAGTTAATATAAAATATGAAATCCTTCAGCATCTGATGGAAGAATAATAGGACTTAGTACACAGGGGTTTATATTAGTGGTGAAATAACTGAGCCAGATGCAGCTTAATATCTTCAAACTGAATGCCTTGAAATAATGTTGCTTATGTTTTAGATAGAGGTATTAATATAGGGTAGTGGCAGACTATGAGAGTTAATATAGGTACTCTGGGGGCTGAAGAATGAAGATTACCAGTTCAAGAACATCCCTAGGGGAGGAGAGGAGAGGAGAGGAGAGGAGAGGAGAGGAGAGGAGAGGAGGGGAGGAGAGGAGGAGAGGAGGAGAGGAGGAGAGGAGGAGAGGAGGAGAGGAGGAGAGGAGGAGAGGAGGAGAGGAGGAGAGGAGGAGAGGAGGAGAGGAGGAGAGGAGGAGAGGAGGAGAGGAGGAGAGGAGGAGAGGAGGAGAGGAGGAGAGGAGGAGAGGGAGGGAGGAGGAGAGGAGGAGAGGAGGAGAGGAGGAGAGAAGAGAAGAGACGAAGAAAAGTACAGAATATCCAAGATATAGTTCACAGAACTCAAAAAGGTCAACAATCTGAAGAAGCCAAGTGAGGACTCCTCAGTCTCAGTTGTGAGGGAGAAGAAAGCAATAACAAGACGAGGGAGGGAGGGACTTGGGATGGAAAGTGAATGGGGTAGGAAAAAGGGGAACCTTATCTGTTATTGGGTGAGGAAAAAGACTGAAGCTCTGAGGGCCAGAAGAAAGAATGTAAACAGGCAATCTTGGAAGATTGGAGGTTGGGCGACCCCCAGAATGCACCAGAGATTTGGGAGGTGAAAGAGTCTCACTCAAAGGAAGAGAACTTAGATGAAATGCCTGGCATTAAGGAAAGGAACTTATAGAGCCCAGCTCCATCAGGAAGACAGGGCATCAAGTGAGGGATGAGATTGCCATCTCACAGTCAAAATTCTGATCCATAATTGATTCTGTCTGAAATGGAGAAAAGCCTGAGGAAAAGAAGGTTGAGTGACAGGCCCAAAATAGGATCCAGCTCAAGGGGAAGTCTCAACTCCTGACACTATGGAGTGCTCACAAAAGCAACCTATTGTGACCACACTCCAGAAGATCCAACAAGCAGCTGAAAGAGTAAGATGCAGATATTTATGCTCAACCAATGGACAGAAGCTGTTGACCTCAGTGGTTGAATTAGAAAAAGGCTGGATGAAGCTGAAGAGGAGGGAGACCCTGTAGGAGGATCAGCAGTCTCAATTAATCTGGACCCCTAAGATCTCTCAAACACTGAACCACCAACCAGGCAGCACACACCAGCTGATATGAGGCCCACAGAATATATACAGCAGACGTTCAGCCAGAGAAGATGCATGCAACTGGGGACCCCAAAGATGGGGGTGGTGACATACTCATGGAGACAGGAGGTGGAGAGGATATATGGGATGTGGAACCATTGGAGGGTAGATGGGGGAAAAGGGGATAAAATCTGGAGTGTAAAAAAAAAAATCTCCAATTTTAAAAAAAAGAAAAATTGTGGAAATGATCATGTGCATTTCAGCAGCTTTCTATATTGGAATATTTTCTTTCTGCTCTTTTCAACAATGCATATGTTACAACTTAGTTCAGTTAGATATCGCCCATGAGCACTTGGCAGCTGTGAGGGAAGGTCAGAAAAAGTGACTCATTAAAGTCATCTTTCTGCTCTTTCAATGTCTGTTGACTATTTGATGCCTATAGTTAGTTACTGACGAACCATTTTGACAATAATCTTTCCTGCTTTAGCCTGAGTGGCACTTACCTATGTGATAATACTTTAGTCATGCTAGAATACATTTTCCTTTCCTAATGGAGACACTTTTAGCATCCAAGACAAAAAATAAATGTAATTTAGATTGATCTCATAATTCTGTGTCAACGTATAAAAGGGAAAGTTCTTAATATGATTTTGACAACCTTGAATTTATAACATTTAGTTGAGTTTTATCTAATTTGGTTCATTTTATTTAAGAATTGCCTAGTAACAATATTTTTAAAATAAACTTTCAAATAAAAACATAACACTAATGTTTAAATAGTGGATCTGATTTCCTTATAATTTGCATTATAACTACTTTTAGTTCTTAATTAAAAGCCAATGGTAATACTTATTACCCTTGAAAATTCTTTCTCCCTATGTATTTTTTCAAGATACTTATATAATATGTTACATAATGCATGTTAATAATACAGCTTACTGCTTTTATCATATACCTTGATTCAGGGTAGTCCGAGATGAACAGTCTTATATTTTCTGGACACCCTGCATTACCTGTGACAGATATTCTCCATCATCAAGTTGACTAGATTCAGAATCACATAGGGTATTGAAACAGTTCTGGTAATGTCAATAAAAGCATTTCAAAAGTGATTTATGCAAGGCTAAAAAACAAACAAACAAATAACTTGAAGTAAATGTGAGTGATATCACCCTAAGCGGTTATGGGTCTGGATAAAATTAAATACAAAAGATAAGAAAACCAGAGTGTCTCCAATGCCTTTATTGGCTTCTTTTCTGCATTGTTATGAATAGTCATCACCCACCACAGTTTCATTGTCTTGATGTGATGTTCAAGAGCAAGGGACCAAACAACCTTGTGACTTTAAGCCCTTTAAATTATGAACTAAAACATATCTCTTCTCCTTTTAAGTTTCTTGTAAGGTTTGTGATCACAGAAGTATGAAAACTAACTACAAAATTCTTGCTGAGAGAAATTCACATTCAAGAAGTGGAAGCAGTGATTCTTGGGATATGAGTGATTGCTATGCAAACACAGCACAAGTATCTGAGTTCAAATACCCAACACATGGAGAAAAAACACATTGGACATACTTCAGCCTTGGACATGGAAACAAAGTGAAACTAGAATCATATTGACTGTCCATTAAACCACAAACAAGAACCCCTATCTCATAAAATCAGGGAGAAAGTAACAGAGTAAAACAACCAATGTTTTCCAACATCCTCTGCATATTCCTGCACAGGTCAGGGAGAGCCAGGAGAATAAATGGAAATTGTCATTTGGCAGGGGTGGTGTGTAGAGGGCATCTCTATGACCTGCCAGAGACCTGAGATCAAGGGAGGCTCCCAGGAGTCTATGGGGTGACTTTACCTGAGACTCCTAGCAATGGGGATATGGAACCTGAAATGGGCACCTCTCACAACCACACAGGACAACAACACACCCACAAAACTTTTGACCCCAAATCTTTCCTCTCTATAGTAAATTTAGGGACAATGATTAAACAGAGACTGGGGGAATGGCCAACCAATAACTGGTCCAGTTGTTCATTTCTAGAGGACTGCTACTAGTCCAATTGCACTGATAGCTACTATATCACGATGAAGAGGAAACACAGATGTATCTACATTACTAGAATGAACGCTGCAAAGCCTCAGTGAAGAACTGCAGAAATTTCTGTTTCTATAAATAATTGTGCAGTTAAGATTAAAAGCAAATTCTGTGATTTATATCAGAATTTTCTATGCAACACTTAAGTCATATTTCACCTTCTTAAAAGTAGATTCAGGATTTGATCTCAGTATAGCATAAAGTCAAACATCTGATGTGTGAGAATACTAGTTGCTGTAAAGAAAGCACACATGAGTACTAATACCATTAATATTTTCTCAGGAGGAAATATATAGATTCTCATTGTTGTCTGTAATTCACATCCAAAAGAAGTTGTCTCTTTCTTTCTTTTATCCTATTAATTTATTTTGATTCTAGGTCACAACTCAACTTTTTTTGTAATTCACATCAAATCTATTACAGTTTGTTGCTTAAGATGGGAGAAGAGTCTTCTAAGATTTTACATATTACTTTATATTTTTATGTATGAATGTCTGCCTATATGTATCTACATGAACCATCTGTGCACAGTGACAAGGGCCAGAAGGAGGTGTGGGGTATACTGGATAGTAGGAAGATTCTTACTTGCTATGTAGGTGCTGGGAATTGCACTTGAATCCTCTACAAGAGCACACTGCGTTTTTAGCTACTGAACTATCTCTCTAGTCCTAGAATGATTTTAATGGCAATGTAGAAAATTACTTTGAAGAGGCAGGCGGATTTCTGAGTTCGAGCCCAGCCTGGTCTACAAAGTGAGTTCCAGGACAGCCAGGGCTATACAGAAAAACCCTGTCTCGAAAAACCAAAAAAAAAAAAAAAAAAAAAAAAAAAAAAATCTGAGTATATACTTATGATTTAGAAAAATTTATATAAAGTAAAACCAGGCATTGGTTACCAACACACGTGTCAGGCAGCTCACAATTGCCTATAAGTTCACCTCAAGGATCCAAAGCCTTCCTCAGGCTTCTCTCTAAACCAACACAGAGCACTCGCACGCACGCACGCATGCACACACACACACACACACACACACACACACATGTGCACACACACACACACACACACACACACACACACTTATATAAAATACATTTGCTTTGTTTGTGATATATTTTTTAAGAGTTAGAAATTGCTTTTGTATTCACAAAAAGGATATTTTTCTCAAAAGGGTCCCTAAAATGTAGCCAATGTTAAGAGTGAATCTTTGCAATTTATGAAAAACAATAACAAGAACAAATAATATGAAAATAATGAAATCAAATCTAAAACACTGAAAAGCAAAGTTCCAAACCAAAAATCAAGCAAAAGTTAAGCCAAGCAGCATTCTTCCACTGCAGATTTAGCACAGAACTATTTAACACGGTTTATTTTAAAAAAATATCTTTCCTACAAAAATTTCATCTGTTTCATGTGAATTATGACAAAAAAGAGAGGGTGACTTGTGAACTTCATATATTTTAGTGTCTTCAAAGAAGTAATATCATAATTAATTTAGCTTTTTATTGAGTAATTTTTAGGAAACTTTATGTGAATGTTGTTCAATAAGCTTCATACAAAGAATTATTACCCATATTCTTAATTTTTATTACTATGTTCTATTAAGTAATATTTGACTCTGGCAACAGGTAGAAAATCTTACTTTAGGAGTCCTTAGTAAATAATATGGAGAAAACAACATTTAAAATTCTCCCATTATGAGAAAAGATTAGAGGGCTAGCATCTGTGTTCCCTTTCTTATAAAGTTTGCAATGTGTTATATACCCAACATGTATATGGGATGCTCTGGGGTAAATCTGCAAAAAGAAACAAATAGTGACATTTATAGCCATTTACCAACACTCAGCTAGGTTATTTCAGGCTGTTGTAAATTTGTAATGGGTCACCATCTGTGTCTATTTAAAATTTACAACAAGGAAGTAAAAGAAAATAATATGTCTCTAGACTCTGAGAGTTTTCTCTCTAGTCATATACTTAAACCATTCATTATTTCCTTCAGACCCTTGGATCATGTGTGCTTGTGATTTCCAACTTGCATAAAATTTACTAATTAACACAGGTAAGACTGCACTCACAAATATGCATTTGCACTTAGGTCCTAATCAACAATTGGGGAATTCTCTTACATTTTTACTTTATTATCCTCTTTCCTATGAGTGTAGACTTGCTTTTCTAATAGATCATGTAATTACCAAAATTTAATTCCATCTATTTGCAAAAAAGTATTCAATGGTTACTTAAAGCCTAAACAATATAACTGAAATACTAATATAATATAGTTCCCGTGTCCTGAAGGAATTCTAAAGTAAATTAAATTTAAGTCATTTAAATGAGAAATGAGTGATGTTAATTTAACATCACACAAATTCAGGGAGTACACAAATTAAAACTTGAAGAAAAAAAAAAGATTTCATTTTCCTTCAAATAATGTGCCCTGTTAGATATGCTTTGACTACCAAATGCTTGGGGCAGACTCTATATCTCAGTAATAGAGCACTTATGTAGTACCTGTGAATTGAGATGAACATGCAGTGAACTGGAAAAAAGAAGTTATTTTCTGATGTCTGTACTAACACAGATAGATCTTCAAAGATATGGCCAACCAATAACCGGTCCAACTTGAGACCCATCCCATAGGCTAGCAACAATCCCTAACACTGTTAATGATGCTCTGTTGTGCTTACAGACAGAAACCTAGCATAACGGTCCTCTGAGACCTTCTACCCAGAAGCTGATTGAAACGAATACAGAGACCCACAGCCAAATGTTAGATAGAGCTCTCACAGACTCTTTTTTTTTCTTTTTTTTAATTATATATATTTTTTAATTAGGTACTTTCTTCCTTTACATTTCAAATGCTATCCCTAAAGTCCCCCACCCCACCCCCACTCCCCTATGCACTCACTCCCATTTCTTGGCCCTGGCGTTCCCCCCTACTGAGGTATATAAAGTTTGCAAGTCCAATGGGCCTCTCTTTTCAGTGATGGCCTACTAGGCCATCTTTTGATACATATGCAGCTAGAGACAAGAGCTCCGGGGTACTGGTTAGTTCATAATGTTGTTGCACCTACAGGGTTGCAGATCTCTTTAGCTCCTTGGATACTTTCTCTAGCTCCTCCACTGATGGCCCTGTGATCCATCAGTGTTTGCTAGGCCCCAGCATAGCCTCACAAGAGACAGCTATATCAGGTTCCTTTCAGCAAAATCTTGCTGGTGTGTGCAATGGTGTCAGCATTTCGAGGCTGAATATGGGAAGGATATCACCTGAAGAATAACGAATGGCTGAGAAGCACCTGAAATAATGTTCAGCATGCTTAATCATCAGGGGAATGCAAATCAAAACAACCCTGAGATTCCACTTCACACCAGTCAGAATGGATAAGATCAAAAATTCAGGTGACAGCAGATGCTGGCGAGGATGTGGAGAAAGAGGAACACTCCTCCACTGTTGGTGGGATTGCAACCTTGTACAACCACTCTGGAAATCAGTCTGGCGGTTCCTCAGAAAATTGGACTTAGTACTACCGGAGGATTCCGCAATACCTCTCCTGGGCATATATCCAGAAGATGTTCCAACGGCTAAGAAGGACACATGCTCCACTATGTTCATAGCAGCCTTATTTATAATAGCCAGAAGTTGGAAAGAACCCAGATGCCCCTCAGCAGAGGAATGGATACAGAAAATGTGGTACATTTACACAATGGAGTACTACTCAGCTATTAAAAAGAATGGATTTATGAAATTTCTCACGGACTCTTATGTAAGAGTAGGGTGAAGAATTGAGGTCCCCAGATGGGAAAGGAACTCCTTTGGAAGACCAGCAGAGTCAACTTACCTGGATCCCCAGGAACTTTAAGAGACTGAACTAACAACTAAAGAGTATACACAGGCTGGAATGAAGCCTCACAACCATATGCTGCACACACAGTGCTCAGTCTCCATGACAGCCTTATCTGGGCTCAGTGGGGGAGGATACACCTAATCCTGCAGAGACTTGATCGATTGGTCATGGTGAGAATATAACTAGGGTCCCACCCTTTCAAAGGACAGTGGAATGGGAATGGGGTAGGGCCTCTATAAGGGGGGCAGTGGAAAGGGGCAGCATTTGGTTTGGGATGTGAATAAATAAATTATAAAACAAACAACAAAAATAATAAAACCAAGGTGAGTAACTTCAACTTCGTTTTGATGACTGCTATTTACTCTTCTGTTTTGTGTTTCTGTAAAATTTGTTGGCACAATAGTTTAAGAGCAATCACATTTTGTAATCTAAAATAAGGAATTTTATTTCAATTTTACTAATAAGTTGTTTAGTCACTATATAGTGAAACATATCAGCTGTAACCTCACTCCAGTCTCTCTCTCTGTCTCTTTGTTTATGCTGGAAAAAAATCACAATGTAATGATCAGGTTAGAATTGTTGTTTTTATCTTTCAGAATGTCAGAAGGTTCTATAGCTTTATTTTATTTTAAGTGATGTTTATTTTATTACTGCTATACTTCAATTTCCTTTGATTTCCATTATCTAGAGGTTAAATAGGTGATTCTCCACACAGGTAAAAGGTCTCTGGACCCTGTTTTTCATGGATAAACTTTTCCCACCCTCTAGAGAGACTGTCTGTAAAGGCCCGTAGGCCTCTTGCCTCTTGCTCACATTTCTAATCCATAGGCTTTTAGGTCTCCTTAAGTCCCTAGAGCAACTGTCCATGTCATACTCCCATACTCTGAACTCATTTGGACTAGGCAGAGAGGGGGATCTCTGGACCTCCTAACTTCCTTTGCCTCTTCAGGTGTTATCCTATAACCTGAAGCCAGAACATCTCAACACACAATTGTACTCTGTGGGCACAACTCTGCTTCAGGGAACATATCAGGCATATACACCACACTTTATCCACATGAAGTTCAGAGAGAGCTGGACCCATCACCAATAAGAGAACTCCAACACTTTATAAATACCGTCTCTTGAGATCATAGGATATTGAAAATTAATCGCAGAGAAACTCACAAGGATTACAGTTATTTTTTTTCAATTGAAACTTGAAATAAAGATATTTATGTTGCTATATTCTGGTTGCATTTAGAGTTCAAACATTACATGACTCATTTTTCATTGTTTGGAAGTATTCATATTATCTCAAAAAACAGAGACATTTGTAATTTGTTTTTATTGTTTTGTTCTATTTTATTCCATTTCTTAAAGTATTTTGCTCTTCATATTCAGTAAAATTAGTTATATTGGGCTTAAACGTATTATTTCATCCAATGTTAAGGAAATTCTTGTTCTCTTATTCTTCAACTTTACTGGATTTTGCAAAACATCTTTCCATTTTTATGGGTTATTTTATTTATTTACATTTCAAATGTTAACCCCCTCCCAGTTTCCCCTCCTCAAACCACCCCATTGCCTTCCACTGTCCTCTAATTAAATGAGGGGTCTCCATCACCCAACCACCCACTCCCACATTAGCACCCTAGCATTTCCTTATGCTGTATGATCGAGCCTCCACAGGACCAATGGTTTCCCCTCCCATTAATGCCTGATAAGGCAATTCTCTGCTACATATGCAGCTGGAGCCATGAATCCCTACCTGTGTACTCTTTGGTTGGTGGTTTAGTGCCTGGGAGATTTGGGGGTCTGGTTGGTTGACATTGTTCTTTCTATGGTATGCAAACCCCTTCAGTTCCTTCCTCTAACTCTTCCATTGTGGTTCAGTGCTCAGGCCAATGGTTGGCTGCATGCATCTCCATCTGTAATGGGCAGGCTCTGGTAAAGCCTCTCAGGAGACAGCTATATCAGGCTCTTATCAGCAAGTGCTTCTTGACATCAGTAAAAGTGTCAGGATTTGGTGTCTACAGATGTGATGGATTCCTAGGTGGGACAGTCTCTGGATAGTCTTTTCTTCAGTCTCTTCTCAACTCTTTGTCTCTACATTTCCTTTAGATGGAAAGATTTCTTAATTTTTGCAATGGGTGGGTAGCTCTATCCTTCAACTGGGGGGCGTGCCTATCCACTAGGTATGGACTCTACAGGTTCTCTCTCTCCTTTTGGGGTATTTCAGCTAATGACCTCCCTGTTGGGTCCTTGGAATCTCTTGGGTCCCTGATGTCTTGGACTTTCTAGTGGCTACTCCCAGTTCCTCCTCCCCCACTGCTAAACACCTCTGTTCAAATTCCTGACCACTCTTTACTTCTCCTGTCTCCTCCCACAATGGATTCTGCCCCCCTTTTCCCTTCCGGCCTCTCTCCATCCAAGATCCCTCCATACCTCTTCCTCCCTTATTTTTCTTCCCCCTTCTGAGTAGTAGTGAAGCACCTACACATTGGCTTTCCTTCTTCTTGGGTTTCATATGGTCTATGAGTTGCATCGTGGGTAGTCTGATCCTTTTTAGCTAATATCCACTTATCAGTGAGTACATACTAGGTGTGTTCTTTTGTGATTGGATTACCTCACTCAGGATGAAATTTTCTAGTTCCATCCATTTGTCTGCTAATTTCATGAGATTAACGTTTTTAATAGCTGAGTGTTAATACCATATTTTCTGTATCTATTCCTCTGTTGAAGGACATCTACGTTGTTTCCAGCTTCTGACTATTATAAATCAGGCTGCTATAAACATAGTGGAGCATGTGTTCTTGTTATATGTTGGAGGATCTTTTGAGTATATGCCTAGAAGTGGTATAACTGGGTCCTCAGATAGAACTATTTACAATTTTCAGATGAGCTGAATTCCAGACTGATTTCCAGAATGCTTGTAAACACCTTGCAATCTCACCAGCAATGGAGGAGTGTTCTCTTTTCTCCGCATCCTCAGTAGCATCTGCTGTTACCTGAGATTTTGATCTTAGCCATTCTGATTGGTGTGAGGTGAAATCTCAGGATTGCTTTGATTTTCATTTCCCTGATTACTAAAGTTGTTGAATATTTTTTTAAGTGCTTCTCAGTAATTTGAGATGCCTCAACTGAGATTTTTTGTTTAGCTCTGTACCCAGTTTTTATTAGATATTTTATTTATTTACACTTCAAATGTTATCCCCTTTTCTGGTTGCCTCTCCAGAAACCCCTGACCCCATCCCCCATTCACCTTCTATGAGAGTGATCCCCTACCCACTCACACATTTTTAATAGGGTTATTTGGTTCTGTGGAGTCTATCTTCTTGAGTACTTTGCATATTTTGGGTAATAGCCCTCTATCAGATAGAGGGTTGGTAAAGATCTTTTCCCAATCTGTTTGTTGCTATTTTGTCCTATTGACAGTTGCCTTTGCCTTAAGGAAGCTTTTCAATTTATGAAGTCCCATTTGTCAATAGTTGATCTTAAAGCCTGAGCCATTGGTATTCTGTTCAGGAAAATTTCCCCTGTGCCCATGTGTTCAAGCTTCTTTTCTACTTTCTCTCCTATTAGATTCAGTGAATCTGGTTTTATGTGGAGGTCCTTGATCCACGTGGAGATGAACTTTGTGCCAGGAGATAAAAATGGATTAATTTCCATTCTTCTATTTGCTGGCAGCCACTTAAGCCAGCACTGTTGAAAATGCTGGTTTCCCCCTACCTAATAGCTTTGGCTTCTTTGTCAAAGATCAAGTGACCATAGGTGTATCAGTGCATTTCTGGGTCTTCAATTCTATTCCATTGTTCTACCTGCCAGTCTCTGTACCAATATCATGAGGATTTTATCACTATTGTTCTGTAGCACAGCTTGAGGTCAGGGATGGTGATCACACCAGAAGTTCTTTTATTGTTGAGAATGTTTTTCCCTATCCTGGGTATTTTGTGATTCCAGATGAAGTTGAGAATTGCTCCTTCTATCTCTGTGGAGAATTGAGTTGGGATTTTGAAGGGGATTATTCTGAATATATCCATTTCCCTTAAAAGCCTTCATTATGCATTGGTTTGCTGGCTCCCCATGTAACAAAGGTCATTTCTTCTTTACTAGAATATACAGGAGTAGAACACATTGGTAGAGTGATTGCCCATCATTCATGAGAATCCCCCAGCAACATAATAAGATATAGAATTGAAAGGACACCTGGATTTTTTTCAGTGCCCAAATAACACTCAGGATAAAACCTGAGACTTACTTGCTTAGTTATTACATTGCTATCAGAATAATGTATTTGATCTTTGAGTACCTTCTCCAAGGAAGTATCTATTCAGCTTTTGGCTCATTTATAAGTGTTTTGCCACTGTTAAACTGCAGCTATTTCTATCATTCTCAATGTAAATTCCCATCAAATATATGATTTACAAATATTTATCTCATTTTTTGAGATGCTCTTTTTCCTGTTTTACATTTTACTGGAATGATATGTCATGATCAGAAGTTTTAATTATTCTGCCAATCAATTTGTATTTTTCTTGTCTGTGATTTGGGATTAAATCCAAAATGAGCAAGAGAAAATAATACATCAGATATTAAGAGTATATACAATTTATTTTCCACAAGGTTTTTAGTTTCAGTTCTTATATTTTAGTGTCTAATTTTGAGTTAATAGTTGAAAATTCTCTAGATAAAGGTTCAACTATTTTCTTCTGCAGGTAGACAATCCATTTTCCAGAAGTGTTGTTTGAAAGCATGTATTTCATTTTCTGGATGGTCTTGACTGCTTAATGAAAATCATCTGACTATATCAACCTTGTTGTATTCAAGTCTTCTAGCATGTATACATGGCTGGAGAGGCCATCTTTTATCAACATTAACTGTTATGTTTGAGGGTTTATATAACTTACTGAAATCAGAAAGTATACGACTTCCAGCTCCTGTGTTCTTCTTCTTTGTTTTTTTTAATTGTTCTTTCTTTCTTTTTTTTCTGTTGTTTTTTTTACACTCCAGATTTCATTCCCCATGCTGTGTACCCTCCAACTCTTCCATATCCCATACCTCCACCTCACCCCTGTCTCCATGAGCATGCCCCCACCCACAAGTACACAATACCTCTAACCTCAATGAGGCCTCCAGACTCTTGAGGGTTAGGTGCATCATCTCTGAATGAACACAGAACCAGCATTCCTCTGCTGTATGTGTGTTGGGGGCCTCATATCAGCTGGTGTATGCTGCCTGGTGTATCCAGTGTCTGAGAGATCTCAGGGGTCCAGGGTACTTGAAACTGGTGGTTCTCCTACAGGGTTGCCCTCCTACTCAGCTTCTTCCCACTTTTCTGTAATTGAATGACAGGGATCAGCAGCTTCTGTCCAGTGGTTGGGTGCAAATATCTGCATCTGAACTCTTTCAGCACCTTGTCAGTTCTTTTGGAAGACTGTCATGATATGTCCCTTTTTGTGAGTGCTCCATAGCCTCAGTAATAGTGTCAGGCCTTGGGACCTCCTCTTGAGCTGGATCCCACTTTGGGTCTCTCACTGGACCTTCTTTTCTTCAGCCTCTTCTCCATTTCCATCCCTGCAGTTCTTTCAGACAGGAATAATTATGGGTCAGAAATTTAACTGTGGGATAACAACCCCATCCCTCATTCAGTATCCTCTCTTTGTGCTGGAGGTTGGCTCTACAAGTTCCCTCTCCCCACTGTAGGGCATTTATTTCATCTAGACTCTCCCCAACCTCCTACCTCTTGAGGTTGCCTGTTTGCATTCTTTTTACTTCCCCTCAGGCCTTCTATCCTTTGCCCCCACCCAATATCATATCATGTTCCCCGCTCCCCACAAAGCTATCCCTTTTTCCTCACAGGTCCTCCCATCCCTCCACCCTTTTGGTTGCTATGTTCTCCCTCCCAAGAGGGACTGAGGGGTCCATATGTAGACCCTTCACCTTGCTTTTGAGTTCTGTGGACTGGGTCTTTGTGTATTCTATACTTTTCTTTCTTTCTTTCTTTCTTTCTTTCTTTCTTTCTTTCTTTCTTTCTTTCTTTCTTTCTTCCTTTTTTATAAAATCCACTTATTACTGAGCACATACAATCCTTTTAGGTTTTAGATATCTCACTCAGGATGATATTGTCTAGCTCCATCCATTTCCCTGCAAAACTCAGGATGTCCTAGTTCATAATACCTGAGCAGTATGCCATTGTGTAAATGAACTACATTTTCTGTGTCCATTCTTCTGTCCTGGGACACCTAGGTTGTTTCTAGCTTCTGGCTATCACAAATAAGGCCACTATGAACATAGTGGAGCACATACCCCTGTTGCATGATGAGGCATCTTTTGGGTATATTCCCAAGAGTGGTATAGCTTGGTCTTCAGGTATATCAATTTCCAATTTTCTGAGGAACCTCCAGATTGAGTGGTTGTACCAGTTTGCAATTCCACCAGAAATGGAGGAGTATTCCTCTTTCTCTACATCCTCTCCAACATGTGTTGTCACGTGAGGTTTTCATCTTAGCCAATCTGATGGGTGCAAGGTGGAAACTCAGGGTCATTTTGATTTTCATTTCTCTGTCCACTAAGGACTTTGATCATTTCTTTAGTTGCTTATCAGCCATTCCTCTGTTGTGAATTCTCAGTTTAGTTCTACACCCCATTTTTGATCAAGTTGTTTGGTTTTATTATTTATTTATTTGTTTATTTATTTATTTATTTATTTTTGGTGGTTAGTTTCTTAAGTTCTGTATATATTTTGGATATTGGCCCTCTATCAGATGTGGGGTTGGTGAAGATTTTCTCCCAACTAGTAGATTTCCAATTACAGAAGCTTTCCATTTTCATGAAGTCCCATTTATCAATTCTTGGTCTTGGAACTTGAGCCATTGGAGTTCTATTTAGGAAATTTCCCACTGTGACAATGAGTTCAAGGCTCTTTCCCACTTTCTCTCCCATTAGATTCAGTGTATCTGGTTTTATTTATTTGATTTTATTAGGTATTTTCCTCATTTACATTTCCAATGCTATCCCAAAAGTCCCCCATACCAACACCCCCAATCCCCTAATCAGCCACTCCCCCTTTTTGTCCCTGGCGTTCCCCTCTACTGGGGCATATAAAGTTTGCAGGTCCAAAGGGCCTCTCTTTCCAGTGATGGCTGACTAGACCATCTTTTGATACATATGCAGCTAGAGACAAGAGCTCCGGGGTACTGGTTAGTTCATATTGTTGTTCCACCTATAGGGTTGCAGTTCCCTTTAGCTCCTTGGGTACTTTCTCTAGCTCCTCCATTGGGAGCAGTGTGACCCATCCAATAGCTGACTGTGAGCATCCACTTCTGTGTTTGCTAGGCCCCGGCGTAGTCTCACAAGAAACAGCTATATCTGGGTCCTTTCAGCAAAATCTTGCTAGTGTATGCAATGGTGTCAGCGTTTGGATGCTGATTATGGGGTGGATCCCTGGATATGGCAATCACTAGATGTTCCATCCTTTTGTCACAGCTCCAAATTTTGTCTCTGTAACTCCTTCCATGGGTGTTTTGTTCCCATTTCTAAGAAGGGGCAAAGTGTCCACACTTTGGTCTTCGTTCTTCTTGAGTTTCATGCATTTAGCAAATTGTATCTTATATCTTGGGTATCCTAAGTTTCTGGGCTAATATCCACTTATCAGTGAGTACATATTGTGAGAGTTCCTTTGTGATTGGGTTACCTCACTCAGGATGACGCCCTGCAGGTCCATCCATTTGCTTAGGAATTTCATAAATTCATTCTTTTTAAGAGCTGAGTAGTACTCCATTAAGTTGAAGTCCTTGATCCACTTGGCTTTGTGCGAGGTGACAAATATGGGTCTATTTTATTTTTTTACATAACAGTTGCCAGTTAGACTAGCACCATTTGTTGATGATGCTTTCTTTTTTTACCATTGTATATTTTTTGCTTCTTTGCCAAATATCAAGTGTTAGTGTGTCCTTATTTCTTTTTTTTTAATTAGGTATTTAACTTTTATTAGGTATTTTCCTTATTTACATTTCGAATGCTATCCCAAAAGTCCCCCATAACCCCCCCCCACTCCCCTACCTACCCACTCCCACTTCTTCCCCTGTACTGAGGCATATAAAGTTTGCACGACCAATGGGCCTCTCTTTCCACTGATGGCCGACTAGGCTATCTTCTGATACATATGCAGCTAGAGACATGAGCTCCAAGGGATACTGGTTAGTTCATATTGTTGTTCCACCTATAGGCTAAAGACAGAGATGGTGATTCTCCCAGAAGTTCTTTTATTGTTGAGAATAGTTTTCACTATCCTGGGTTTTTGTTACTCCAAATAAATTTGAGAATTGCTCTTTCTATGTCTTTGAAGAATTGTGTTGGGATTTTGATGGGGATTGCATTGTATCTGTAGATTGTCTTTGGTAGGATGGCAATCTTTGATATATTAATTCAGCCAGTTCATAATCATGGTAGATCTCTACATTTTCTGAGATAATCTTCAATTTCTTTCTTGAAAGACTTGAAGCTATTTTCTATAGAAAATATTTCTATTTTCACTTGTTTGGTTAGAATTACCCAAAGATATTTTATATTATTTGTGGCTATTTTGAAGGGAGTTGTTTCCCTAATTTCTTTCTCATCCTGCTTATCATTTGTATAAAGGAAGGCTACTGATTTGAGTTAATTTTATATCCATCCACTTTGCTGAAGTTGTTTATGAATGGAAGAATTACTCCTGTAGAATTTTTGGGGTCATTTATGTATGCTATCATATCATCTGCAAATAAATACTTATCCCGAGCTTTTGTCCCCGCCAGCAAGAAAACACTCAGGACAACCGGAATCTTCTGAGGCAAAAAGCTTTATTACTTACTTCTCAGGAGGAAGACCCCGAACCCAGAAAATGGCGCTGCTTATATAGCCCGCAGCGTGACATTTCAGCACCTGATGTGGCGTGACAGCTCCTGATTCGTTGCTTGCCCATCACCCCATTACTACGCCCCAAGATGGGCAGTGACTAGGCGTGAGTTCACTCTTGCACCTGCACGTAAGGCTTGTTTACTAGTTAGGCGCAGTAGAAGCCAGCGCCATCTTATTATGGCGATTGCTCACGGCACGGCTCTCCACATCTCACCCTTTTTATTTTATTAAAATTTGAGGCTGGTCTAGGACTCTGCAGTCATGTCCATCTGCTGTGGCTCCTGTCTTAGGTCATTCCTCCAATGTCACAGCCTTTCCTGTCATAGGGTAACCCTATCGCCATCGGGTCCTGTATCTTAGGTTGGTCTGTACATGAGGAAAGTTGCCCGTCTCTGGATACTGCAGTACCGTGTGACAGTAACTGCCAAATGAGCTAGGGCAAACTCTATAAAAGAGGCCAGCCAAAAACGAATTAGTAAACCTCAGCGAAGTGCAAGTGCTGAGCAATGAGCGTTGAGTCTCTTACAGCCCAGTGCAATGGATCCACAAATCCGTGGGACGCAATAGCAGAGAACTCAGATGCCATTTAGGTCTTAAGCATGGACAACCAAATTTCAGGGGAGGCCCCTTGTTCAATGGCTGCAAGTGCTTGAGCAATAACGACCTTTTCATGGTTTTGTTGGATTCTGAGCTTACAAACTAACCAGAGCATAAACACAAGCCCACAGCAGATGGCAGCAGCAAATAAAACTACCCCCACCCATTCCTTAAAATAAAAAAGAGCAGATGAAATCCAGGAGGAGAGACCCTCTGTCAATGACAGGTCCACTCGTGTCGAGTTGATCCTGAGAACAGCCACTCTCAGGGCCTCAAGGGTCTCATCGAATCTTTCAGACCAATTTCCTGCAAGATACAAAGACAGATTAGACAGAGGTATAGAGAAAAAAACAGTCTTTAATATCTATGATTATAATCTTCCAATTTTTTGGTAAGGCAGAAAGCAATGGCAGTCCTCGCTGAACTGGCCCAAACAGGCGCATTTGTGCACTAATTGCTCTGAGATCATGTAATAAGCGCCATCTGCCAGATTTTTTCTTAATCACGAAAATGGGTGCCATGGAGACAACAACTCTTGGCACTGAGGGCAGAGTCTCATCAACTACCCCCTTTTGTTTTATAAAATAAGACTTGAGTGTGCGGTGGGCATGTTCCACAATGCCTTGTCCTTGAGGATTATAAGGAAGGCCAGTCAGGTGAGTGACATCCATTTGATGACAAAATTGTTGAAATTTACCAGAAGTATAAGCTGGCCCATTTTCCATTTTTAGGATTGTGGGCTTGCCCCAAGCACTCCAGGCTTCTAGGCAGTGCTGTATAACATGAAAGGCCTTTTCACCTGTAAAAGGTGTGGCAAACATTACACCAGAGCAGGTGTCAATAGAAACATGTAAATATTGATTTCTCCCAAAGGAGGAAATATGCGTGACATCCATTTGCCAGACCTGTAATGGCCTGATGCCTCGGGGGTTTACCCCTACATGAGGAGTAGGTAAAAATTGACAACAATCTAAAGGCATTATTAAGTAAGCAGAATCATTTCCAGTAGAACCAATCCCTCTGGGAACTCGAGGAATACCAGAGGAGGGAAAACAGCCATGTAGGCTTGGCAAAATTATTAGTTGAGCTATTCTATCCCCTTGTGATATAGAAAAGACACCTTGAGGGCAAGAACAGAGAACTTGAAGTTCCCCTTCATAATCTTGATCTATGACTCCAGGGTGGACAATAAGACCTTGTAATGTAAGGGAAGCCCAGCCCAAAATTAGGCCGACACTGTCAGACGGCAAAGGTCCCTTGTAATCAGTAGGAATTGGCTGTACTCCCAGCTGAGGCATCAGCATGAATCGGGTGGAGGCATGGAGGTTCAATCCAGCTGAGCCTTCTGTTGCCCTGTGGACCTTGGTGTCCACCTGTTGCCCATTGGAGTCCCATATGTTTTGGGGCCCTGGGACTTGGGGCCCGAAACTCGTTTTTTGAAATGCCTTCATTCTCATTTTCTACCACTTGAGGGGGCCTTGGCTGCAAGATCCTGCCTCTTATATCTCTAATTGAACAACAATCTTTGGCCCAATGGTATCCTTTTCCACACTTAGTACACAACCCCGGTGCTGTCATTTTTATGGGGGCTCTGCAGTCCTTTTTTAAATGCACTGGTTTGCCACAATTAAAGCAAAGTTTGAGCTCCGCTGAGTCCGAGCGCCTCCGCCCCTGCAGAATGGCGGCTGCCAATCCAGCATTAGTAAGCAGCCCTCCAAGCTCACGGCAAACCTTTAACCAGTCCTGTAACCCCTTACTCTTTCTAGGTGTGATTGCTGATCTGCATTCCTGCGTAGCTTGTTCATAAACCAGCTGTTCAATTAAAGGCATAGCTGTCTCTGGATCACCAAATATCCTCCCTACTGCCTCCGTCATTCTGGCCACAAAATCTAAGAATGACTCCTGTGCACCCTGGGTGATTTTTGTCAACTATCCACTCTCCTTCCCTTTCCTAGAGAGTGCCTTCTTTTGGAATGAACGAGTCTTAATGGTATCTCTGCACATATGGTTCTGAATGGTACCTCTGCACATAGGGCAGAGGTACACTAGGACCCTGAGGCCGACAGTCTGGAGGCCAAGCAGTAAGCTAGCTTTTGCAAGCCGCTTTTTGCCTTTTTCTGGACTGAGTAGCTTGCATTTTATCTTGCTGGTACCTTTCTCCCTTATAACGAACTGCTTCCTCCTCCAAGTCCATTTCTTCAGAGGAGCTAAGTCCTTCATCTGATTCTGAGCTACTAAGAGCTAGCCGCTTAAACTCATCTAGTGGCGGGTATAGGATCCTTCTCCTAGAAACCTCCGCTGATTGATCTTTTTTCTTCTTTATTTCCTTCTCCTTCCTTCCAAACTCTTCCCAGGTATTCTTCCCTGACATGATCTTTTCCTTGGGTTCGAGACCCATGGAAAGGCCTGTATGCTTAATTGGTGCACCATGTTTCCTCTTTGTTCCTGCTCTCTCTCCCTGCTTTACCTCTGATAGACTGTTTTGAATTTCGTCCAGAATTCTCTGCCCTGTCTTAACCACTTGTTGACATGTGAAAAGGAACAGAAAGGCTTCTAACGCTGGAGAAAGTTCAAGGCCAGACATACCTCGTAAAGCTGTAACGTGTCCCGCAGTTCTGGTTCCGCAGCGCAAACGAGGGATCTCCCTTGTGCCGGTGTGATGGTAGTTCCCGGGTCTTTGGCACCACTTATTGCCCGAGCTTTTGTCCCCACCATCAAGAACACACTCAGGACAATCGGAATCTTCTGAGGCAAAAAGCTTTATTGCTTACTTCTCAGGAGGAAGACCCCGAACCCAGAAAATGGTGCTGCTGATATAGCCTGCAGCGTGACATTTCAGCACCTGATGTGGTGTGACAGCTCCTGATTCGTTGCTCTCCCATCACCCCATTACTACATCCCGAGATGGGCAGTGACTAGGCGTGAGTTTACTCTTGCACTTGCACGTAAAGCTTGCTTACTAGTTAGGTGCAGTGGAAGCCAGCACCATCTTATAATGGCTATTGCTCATGGCACGGCTCTTCACAATACCTTTATTCCTTCCTTGCCAATTTGTATACCCTTGATCTCTCTTTGTTATTGTATTGTTCTAGCTAGCACTTTGAGTACTATACTGAATAGATATGGGGAGAGTTACTATGACTATAAAAGCTAGAGGAGCCTAGTCAGAGATCATGCAGACACTAGGACCAAAATGCCAGCCCAGGCTACTATACCCAGCAAAATTCTCAATCAACATAGATGGAGAAACCAAAATATTCCAGGACAAAACTAAACTCAAATAGTATCTTATACAATCCAGCCCTACAGAGGATCTTAGAGGGAAAATTCCAACACAAGGAAGGTACCTTAATGAAAGAAAAGACAAAATGTTAAACATCTCACAACAAAGAAAAAAAGAGAGAACCACAAGCACATAAAGCCACCTAAAAAACCAAACTTATCAGGAACCAACAGAAACTTTACTAAAACTCAAAACACACATTGAACCCCACACAATAATAGTGGGAGATTTCACCACCCCACACTCACCAATGGACAGGTCATTGAAATAGAAACTAAAAAGAGACACATGGACACTAACAGAAGTTATAAACCAAACGGATTTAACAGATATCTACAGAACATTTCATCCAAAAACAATGAATGCACCTTCTTCTCAGAACCTCATGGTACCTTCTCCAAAATCAACCATATAATTGGCCTCAAAACAACCCTCACTGGATGTGGTACCTCATGCCTCTAATCCCAGCACTTGGGTGGGGGGGCAGAGGCAGGCAAATTTCTGAGTTCGGGACCAGCCTGGTCTACAGAGTAAGTTCCAGTACAGCCAGGGCTACACAGAGAAACCCTGTCTCAAAAAAAAAAAAAATCAAACAAACAAACAAACAACTCTCAACTGACACAAGAAGATGGAAATAATCCCATGCATTTTATCAGATCACTGTGGTCTAAGGCTAGTCTTCAATAACAGCAAAAGCTACAGAAAGCCCACATACATGTGGAAACTGAACAGCTCTGTATTCAATGATAATTTGGTCAGGGAAGAAATACAGAAAAAAGTTAAAGACTTCCTGGAATTTAATGAAAATGTTGGCACATCATACCCAAAGTTATGGGACACAGGAAAGCAGTGATAAGATTCATAACACTAAGTGCCCTGGTTAAAAAAAAAAGAAACTGGAGAGATCTTACACTAGCAACTTAACAACACACCCGGGAGCTCTAGAACAAAAAGAATCAAACACATCCAAGAGGAGTAGAAGACAGAAAATAGTGAACAAATAGGGCCAAAATCAACCAAATAGAAACAACGACAGCAATGCATATAATCAGCATTGAGAGAATCAACAAGATAGATAAATCCCTAGCCAAACTAACTAACACGCCCAGAAGTAGTATCCAAATTAACAAAATCAGAAATGAAAAGGGAGACATAACAACAGAAATGGAGGATATTCAACCATCAGGTTCTACTACAAAAGCCTATAGTCAACAAAACTGGCTTACGCACATGTAATGGATAGTTTTCTAGATAGATACCACATACCAAAGTTAAATCAAGAGTGGGTAAACTATCTAAACAGGCCCATATCCCATAAGAAAATAGAAAAAGTCATTAATAACTTCTTAGCCAAAAAAAGCCCAGGGCCAGATGGATTTAGTGCAGAATTCTACCAAACTTTCAAAGAAGACCTGATGCCAATTTTCCTCAAACTATTCCATAAAATAGAAAGAGAAGAAACACTACCTAACTCATTCTATGGAGCCACAATTACTCTGATACCTAAACCACATAAGGACCCAATCAAAAAAGGAGAACTTCACACCAATCTCGCTTATGAATATCGATGTAAAAATATTCAATAAAATTCTTGCAAATTGAATCCAAGAACACATCAAAGCCATCACTCACCACAATTATATAGGCTTCATCCCAGGGATGCAAGGATGACTCAATATAAGAAAAACTATTAACATAATCCTATACATAAACAAACTCAAAGAAAAAAATCACATGATCATCTCCTTAGATACAGAAAAAAAAAAACATTTGACAAAATACAACACCCATTCATGTTAAAATTACTTGAGAGATCAGGAGTTCAAGGCCCACATCTGAACATAATAAAAGCAATTCAGGGAAAACCAACAGCCATTATCAAACTAAATAGAGAGATATTCAAAGCAATCCCACTAACATCCGAACAAGACAAGGATGCCCACTCGCCCCATATCTATCCTGTCTTCTCTTTAAATATGGTTTTAGATATTCATGGTATCTTAAAATTCTTATGCAATGTTGGGATGGAATTTTTTTCTGTTTTAAATAAAATGCAATGCTTGAAATTAGATAGGAATTGATTTGATATTTGAATAACTTGGTTCTTCCAATAAATTAAAAAAAATGTTTTCTTCTATTTAGTGGATTCTTTCCTTTTTTACCCACATTTTATAATTTTCAACTTATACATGTCTTTCCTACTTTGTTAGAGTTATTACTTTTTGTTTTCTTTTCTTTTTCTTTCTTTCTTTTTTTTTTGTAATGTATTTTAGTCCTGATGTAAATAGTACTTATTATTCTGAATTTCTTTTTGAAGTTTTCAATTTTTTTTTTTCATACAGCAAATTAACTGTTTTTATTTATTTTGTATCTGAAAGCTTTTCTGGGGTTATTTATAAATTACTTTGATTTTATTGGTAAAAGAATATTTCATCTTTTTACTTAAATATCATTTTTCTGTAAATTGATGTTTTATTCTAACAAATATGATAGATGCTGTTATTTTAATTTAAACACAACCAATTATACTAGTATTTTTTATTCTGTCTTTAGAAGGTGTTCTGGTTCTAATATGATCACACACACAAACACAAACACACACAAAACCAAACAACAACAATAGCAGAAAATATGTTCATTCTAATCAAAAGATATCTTGTGGGTTGGAGAGATGTCTGACTGGGTAGGAATAATTGCTTCCCTATAGGACATGAGTTCAGTCTCCAGTGCAGTCTGCTGTCCTATATACATATACATAATTTTTTAAAAAGTCATTTAATGTTACTTTGAAGAAAAGCTTATTGTTTTATCCTATAAGATTATTTTCTAGGATGATTATTTTATTTTGTTATTTAGAAAAAGAATGCCAGGGCCAAAAAGTGGGAGTGAGTGGGTAGGGGAGCAGGGTGGGAGGAGGGTATAGGGAACTTTCAGGATAGCATTTGAGATGTAAATAAAGAAAATATCTAATTAAACAAAAACAACATTTTTCAAATAAATCAACAAACACTCAAAGAAAGAAAGAAAGAAAGAAAGAAAGAAAGAAAGAAAGAAAGAAAGAAAGAGAGAAAGAAAGAAAAAAATTACAAAGCCAAAACCAAACACACACTGTATTGTAGTGCTTCTGAAAACATCAGAACTCAAAATCTTGAGGTATAGGGACCACTGTTCAAGTCCAGAGAGCTAAGTGGCAAGGAAACAAACAAGAAAGCTAGAAGGAAAAAAAGAGAGAAAGGAGGCTTCTCTTCTTTCCACATAAACAAATAAGCTTTGGTTCTCAGAGTGTCTTAACATAATATATTGGTCACCTAACCTTGGTTACATTATGTTGTTTCATTTTTCTGAAAAAAATTCAAATATTCTATGAATATAGTCTTTTGAAAATGGGGGACACACCAGAAAATAAAACCAGTGACATCTCAAAAATATTTGTTTTATAATATATATATATATATATATATATATATATATATATATATATATTCCACACTTCACAGAGTTTTGTGTTAAGACTTTTTTTTTGTCTTTGAAATGTGGAGTTAGTTATCAAGCAGTGAGATTATACTTGAAAAAGATTTCCCCATGAAACTTTTAAATATGAAAAGTTGAAACATTGGGTATGTTACATTATCTTCACAAATCAATTCTGTCTGTACAAATTTAAGTTTAATATTATGAGTCTGTCCAGAAATTTTCCTGAAGATAAATTATTCTATGATATTTCCTAGAAACTCATTCACAAACATCTATCTATCCCACACAGGGCACAATGAGAGGAGTAGTTCCATGTAAGTCCAGGTTTCAAACAGAAGCACAACGTCACCAATTAGCCTAGAAATGCAAGTGATGGCTTTCAGTGAGTCACTGGGCTCTCAGTTGGCAAACCAGCTCCACCAGAACAGCTTCTCTTTCTCGTAGTTATTTCCTGCTAATACAACCTTTCAGAGGAATTTCATAAGAAAGATATTTTTCTGAAGTTCATGAATTTCTTAAGTCTTTTGAGATTTTTTTTCAGGAGTAAATATTGATATATAGCTGAGATAAATAAACAACACATATTAATGCAAGTAGATATATCTGTATGTGTGAATGTATGTATATGTGTGTATATATATGTAAATACTTTATTTGTATGATATTGATATTTCAAAAAATGCAAATACTTAATATTTAGGTGAAGGAAAATGTAGCAATAAAATTAAGTGATATTTATATATTTTAAAGTAAAAGTTTGATTATTTTTAAATATCCCATTTTAGTATGCATAGATCATTTAGATTTTTTTTAACATTTTATGTGAACACTTTTTTTCATTTTAATGTGTCTATATTAACAATAAGATTCTTTTCTCATTAAAAACAAGTTATGGTAACAACAAAAAAAAAATCACTTTCAATGTGAGTTTTATCTCCTGAAGTGGTTTGGTATAAACCCATTTTAAATGATTTTTTTCAATTAAATCATATTAAATTTTAATACCCAAAAAAGCTTTTAAAATATATTTTCTATCCACAACTGCTGATGCCACATATAAAGACAAGATGTAAATGTATGTAAGCATAAATGTAAATACACTTGAAGTAAATTTCAAGGTGGTTATTAAAAGTATGTATTATTTAATATTAGCAGGCTATATATAAGTTTTAAGAAATGTATTCCAAGTCATCTTGAAACAATTGTACTGAATACATTTATATAAAGTCTCCATTGAAGATTTAAAAGAACCATTAACTTCTTTGTAGAATTTAAGCAAGTGTTATAAAGAAGATAGCCCCATACATTAAGAAAAATATTCAAAGCTAAACCCGCAGAGACTTCTAGCATGAAAATTACTCTCAAGAAGTGAAGAAAATAAACATAGTAACTTGATTTGATTTTATAGTTGCTCAGCTGGTATAGCTATGCCTCTATCCTAGAAGACTGCAGCTTTTGGCTCTTGTATCTTTTATGATGTGGAAAAGCTGAGGTAAGTTGGTTGCATTTGAACCTTGGTCAGTACTGATGATCTGCAGATTCTCTTCTAAGGTTTTAAGAGACATTGCTAGCCATGTACTGTTCAACTAGGGCCACTGCATATCTATGGTAATGCTACATTTAATTTTAATTGTGCTGAACATGGAGAAAGAGAGACCTGAAGGAAACCTGATATGCATCATTGGCTGAATCCAGTAGAAAGTGCTTTCTCTGAGCCTGCTAAGTTAACTGAAGCTGGGGGGTGGGGGGGGGGGACGGTTCTTATAAAGCACTAAAACCCAGCTATAGCACCTTCTAATCCAAGACACATTAGCCACTAATTTTTTGTAGGTTTTAAAACTACAAGGTTAAAACCTGAAAATCAGCAGTCTCCATTTGCACCCAGGAACTAAGGCTGTTCCACACCACTCAGTACACAGGTTCTGCCAGGCCTCAGAGGTGAGATAGCCACTTTCTCTCCAGTAACTGCCCAAAGCAGAAACAGCCAGGAGCATACAGGGCACAAGAACAGTAGAGCAGCTGTGACAAAGTCCTTCAAGTCTCCATCTGCACAGCCATCCACACCCAAATACTGCCCAGGAGAGAGCTTGTCTTGCCAGGAGTGCTGACAGAGGCTTACAGGCACACAGAAGGGACACTCTCCAGCCAGAGACAAGAAGAACTAAAACCAGGGATAACCAGATGGCGAAAGGCAAGCACAAGAAACTTACCAACAGAAACAAAGGCTACTTGGCATCATCAGATCCCAGTACTGCCACCAGAGCACGTCCTGGATACCCCAACACACCAGAAAAGCAAGATTTGTATTTAAAATCACATCTCATGATGCTGATAGAGGATTTTTAAAAAGGACATAAATGACTCCATTAAAGAAACACAGGAGAACACAGGTGAACAGGTAGAAAACCTTAAAGAGGAAACACAAAATCCCTTAAAGAATTACAGGAAAATACAATGAGACAGGTGAAGGAATTGAATAAAACCATCCAGTACTTACAATGAATATGCAAACAACAAAGGCAGACAACTCTGGAGATAGAAAACCTAGGAAAGAGATCAGTAATCATAGATTCAAGCATCACCAAAAGAATACAAGAGATAGAAGAGAGAATCTCTGGTGAGGAAGATACTATAGAAAACATTGACACAACAGTCAAAGAAAATGCAAAATGCAAAAAGATTCTAAATAAATAAATAAATAAATAAATAATCCAGGAAATCCAAGACACAATGAGAAGACCAAACCTAAGGATAATAGGTATAGAAGAGAGAGATTCCCAACTTAAAGGACCAGTAAATATCTTCAAAAAACTATAGAAGAAAACTTCCCTAACCTAAAGAAAGAAATGCCCATGAATATAGAAAAGCCTACAGAACTCCAAATATATTGGAACAGAAAAGAAATTCCTCCTGTCGCATAATAATCAAAGCACCATATGCACAAAACAAAGAATGTTAAAAGCAGTAAGGGAAACAGGTCAACTAACATATAAGGGTAGACCTATCAGAATTACACCAGACTTCTCACCAGTGACTATAAAAGCCAGATGATCCTGGACCAATGTCATACAGACCCTAAGAGATCACAAATGCCAGCCCAGATGACTATTGCCCGCAAAACTCTCAATTATGATAGATGGAGAAACCAAGATACTCCATGACAAAGACAAATTTACACAATATCTTCCTGTAAATCAAGCCCTTCAAAGGAAAATAAATGGAAAAGTCCAATATAAGGAGGAAACTACACCCTAGAAAAAGCAAAAAAGTAATCTTTCAACAAACCCAAAAGAAGATAGCCACATAAACATAATTTCAAGTCTAACAACAAAGATATCAGGTAGGAAGAATCATTTTTCCTTAAAAATCTCATAATATCAATGGACTCAATTCCCCCAATAAAAAGACATAGACTAACAGACTGGATACATAAACAGGACTCAAAATTTTGCTGCATACTGAAAACACACCTCAGTAACAAAGAAAGACAGGACCTCAGAATAAAAGGCTGGAAAACAATTTTCCAAGCAAATGGTTTCAAGGAACAATCTGGTGTAGCCATTAAATATCAAATAAAATCAACTTTCAACCTACAGTTATCAAAGAAGATAAGGAAGGATACTTCATACTCATCAAAAGAAAAATATACCAAGAGGTACTCTCAATTCCAAATATCTATGCTTCAAATATCAGGGTACCCACATTCATAAAAGAAACTTTACTAAAGCTCAAATCAACTCACACAATAATATTAGGAGATTTCAACACCCCACTCTCATCAATGGACAGATCATGGAAACAGAAACTAAACAGAGACACAGTGAAACTAACAGAAGTTATGAAACAAATGGATGTAACAGCTATAGAACATTTTACCCTAAAACAAAAGAATATTCTTTCTTCTCAGCACCTCATGGTACATTCTCCAAAACTCACCACATAATCGGTCACAAAACAGGCCTCAACAGATACAAGATGACTGAAATAATCCCATGCATCCTATCAGATCACAACAGACTAGGGCTGGTCTTTAATAACAACAAAAACAACAGAAAGGCCACATACACATGGAAGCTGAACAATACTATACTCAGTGATAACTTTGTCAAGGAAGAAATAAAGGAAGAAATTAAGAACTTTTTAGAATTTAATGAAAATGAAGCTACAACATAACAAAACTTATTGGACTCAATAAAAGTAGTGCTAAGAGGAAAACTCATAGCTATGAATGTATGCAAAAAGAAACTGGAGAGAGCATACACTAGCAGCTAGACAGCACATCTAAAAAAAGAAAGAGAACTTCAGACAAATTTCCTTTATGAATATCGATGCAAAAATACTAAATAAAATTCTCTCAATCTGAATCCAAGAACAAGCAAAACAGTCATCTATCATGATCAAGTAGGCTTCTTCGCAGGGATTCAGGGATGGATCAATATAGGGAAATCCATCAACATAATCCACTATATAAACAAACTCAAAGAAAAAACACATGATTGATTTCATTAGATGATGAGAAAGATTTGACAAATTCCAACATCCCTTCATGATAAAAGTCTTGGAAAGATCAGGAATTCAAGACCCATACCTAAACATAATAAAGGTAAAATACAGCAAACCAGAAGCCAACATCAAACTAAATGGAGAGAAACTTGAAGCAATCCCACTAAAATCAGGGACTAGACAAGGCTGCCCACTTTCTCCCTACCTATTCAATATAGTACTTGAAGTCCTAGCCAGAGCAATTAGACAACAAGAGAATACACATTCTATGCACTCACTGATAAGTTGATATTTGCCCCAAAGCTATGAATACCCAAGTTACAACTCACAAACCACACGAAGCTCAAGAGCTCTCCGGAGGCAGAGGCTGGCGGTGTTCTGAGTTCGAGCTCAGCCTGGTTTACAAAGTGAGTTCCAGGACAGCTAGGGCTATACAGAGAAAGCCTATCTCGAAAAACAAAACAGGAAGAAGAAAAAGGAGGAGGAGGAAGAAGAAGAAGAAGAGGAAGAAGAAGGAGAAGAAGAAGAAGAAGAAGAAGAAGAAGAAGAAGAAGAAGAAGAAGAAGAAGAAGAAGAAGAAGAAGAAGAAGAAGAAGAAAGGAGAAGGAGAAGGAGAAGGAGAAGGAGAAGGAGAAGAAGAAGAAGAAGAAGAAGAAGAAGAAGAAGAAGAAGAAGAAGAAGAAGAAGAAGAAGAAGAAGAAAAAGAAAGAAGAAGAAGAAGAAGAAGAAGAAGAAGAAGAAGAAGAAGAAGAAGAAAAAGAAAGAAGAAGAAGAAGAAGAAGAAGAAGAAGAAGAAGAAGAAGAAGAAGAAGAAGAAGAAGAAGAAGAAGAAGAAGAAAGAAGAAGTAGAAGAAGAAGAAGGAAGATCAAATTGTGGGTACTTCGGACCTTCCTAGAAGGGGAAACAAAATACCCATGGGAGAAGATACAGAGACAAGGTGTGGAACAGAGACTTAAGAAAAGGCCATCCAGAGATTTCCCCACTTGGGGATCCATCCCATATATAGTCACCAAACCAAGACACTATTGTGGATGCCAACAAGTGCTTGCCGACATGAGCCTGATATAGCTGTCTCCTGAGAGACTCTACCAGAGCCTGACAAATACAGAGGTGGATGCTCATTGCCAACCATTGAACTGAGCACAGGGTTCCTAATGGAGGAGCTAGAGAAAGGAGTGGAGGAGTTGAAGGGTTTTGTAGCCCCATAGAAGGAACAACATTATAAACCAACCAGACTACCCAGAGCTCCCAGGGACTAAACCACCAACCAAAGAGTACATATGGAGGGACCCATGACTTGAGCAGCATATGTAGCAGAGGATGGCCTTGTAGGACATCAATGGGAGATGAGGCCCTTGGTCCTGTGAAGGCCCAATGCCCCAGTGTAGGGGAATGCCAGGACATGGAAGTGAGAGTGGGCGAATTATCCAACAGGTAGAGGGGGTTGGGATGGGGGTTTTGGGAAGGAAAACCAGGAAAGGGGAAAATATTTGAAATGTAAATAAAGAAACTATCTAATAAAAAACATGAAAATCAGTGTGTGTGTATATATATATATATATATATATATATATATATACATATATATATATATAATGTGTATATTTGTATGTTGATATGTTCTATATACACATGATATACACACATGTCCATGCACACATAATATATATATATATATATTCATATATATTCAGTGAAAGAAACACTAACAAAAATTCTATGGATGTTATGGACCTACATGAACACTATATCACAGAGAACTAAGTTATGATCAAGAAGTAATCCTTGGAGTTTAGGAGATGGCTCTGCAAATGATAGCATGTTCTTCCCATGCACTGACCTGAATCTGTTCCCTAGCATCAATGTTGAACAGCTCACTACTGCCATAGCTCTTGTTCTCATTTGTACTCATGAGGCACTGGTACACAAATGGTACACATGTAGGTGATAAAGGCACAGACACACACATATATGTAAGGATATATACATATACATATACATATACACATACACATACACATACACATACACATACACATACACATACACATACACACACACACACACACATACACATACACTTACATATACATATACATGCAGATATATACATATATACACATATATACATATGTGTGTGTTTCCTTTATTATTATTAATCATTCCATTTGTTTACATCTCAAATGATATCTACCTCCCAGTTACTCCTTCCACCAACACCCTATCCCATGATATCCCACTTCTCAGTTACCCCTCCGCCACACCCCATCCCACATCTGACTTCCCCGTCCATTTTGCCTGTATGAGAGTGCTCTCCCACCTACCCACACTTTCCTGCAGCACCACTCAATCATCCCCCTACTGGCTCAAACCTCCCTGGGACCAAGAGCCTCTCCTCCCATTGCTGTCAGGCAAGGCCATCCTCTGCTACATAGAAATCTGGAGCCAAGGATTCCTTTAGGTACACTCTTTGGTTGGTGGTCTAAACTCTGGGAGAACTGGGTGGTCAGGTAAGCCTATGTTCTTCCAATGGGATTGCAATCTCCCTCTGCTCTTCCAGTCCTTCTGCCACCCCCCCCCCCACCAGGTTCCCTAAGTTCAGTCTGATGGTGGCCTCCAAGCATCCACATCTGCTTCGGTCAGTTGCTGACCAGACCTCCTCAGGAACTGCCACACTTGGTTCATGTCTGCAAGCACCTCTTGACCACTGCAACATTGTTAGGTTTGATGTCTGCTGACATGGTGCCCAGGTGTCATTCCCTGGTTGGCCTTTTCTTCAGTCTCTGTCCCATTTTTTGCCCCTGTTCTTCCTATGGACAGGAACATTTCGAATAAAAATAGGTAGCAGGAGGGATGAAGAACTGGGAATAGCCACTGCAGTGTCCCAGAAACCAGAGAAACCTGAGGCTAACAGGATCCAATGGGATTGACGTTAGCCATAATGCTCAGAGAAGGGAGAGTTAGAGCCTGTGGAGATCACCTCCAGTAGATAGGCATGGCCTCTGGTCTACACATCTCAAAGGTTGGTTTTTTTTTTCTTTAATACATATATTTTTTAAATCTTTAGAATTAGGCAGATATCTTTGCCTTCATAAGCAACAAGTCTTTGGAGGTTCTACTCCTGCACAATGTATTATATACTTAGAACATATGCCATATATAAGAACAATCTACAGTCTTAGTGTTCTAATAACTTATACTGTTGCATAAAGACAGATTATCAATTATAAAACCCCAAGTCAAAATACCTACCAGGAGGAAGTAGTATTTTCACAATAGTTTCATATACTGTCTAGCAGTGTGGCTCCTCACAGTTTAAGCTAGACACTTCCCCTCGCTAAATAACCAAGAACCGGGAATAACAGTGCAGCTTACACAATCTTTTTAAATAGGTAAAAAGTTATTCTCATAAACGCTTCCTATTCACCCTTTACTCATGAAAAATTTTATTAACGAATGTAATGACCCAGATTTTCATCCTAAACCAGTTGCTAGTGACTTGTAATTTTAGGTCTTTAGTTGAGTTCTCATGATCCCTTTTAAACAGAAAGTCTAACAGCTAAACGCACCTCTGGTCACTCATCAAGACAAAATTTAACTAATTGCCCAGATGCCAGGACTCCCACCTCAATCTCTTCTGTAAAAACCTATCATCACTCTACTGCCTGCATTCTTAGAAATGATGAGTAGATGGGAGCCATAGCCCATCTCATAAACATCTCAAAAGAAATAGCCAAGGCTTCTGAAAACTTTCAAAACTCTTATCCTGAGTTTAGCTTACCTACAGGCATAGGAAATTTGCTCCTTCTCAAGCACAATTACGTTCTAGATCTCTGCATGTTTCTCAGCTATAGGTCCTTTCCTTTCTTTAATTTAATATTTTAAATAATTTGGCTAATATATAGTGTTCAGTTTTTAAACACATATTAAAATTATTTTCTCCAAGCTACTCACCTCCACTAAACCTTTAAGTCAATGATTACAGAATTAACAAAGGCAGTAAAAACTATATGAGAGATTTTTCTACAATTCTACAGACTATTTAATTTTCCAAACTTTCTAAAATAATCTTCCTACACTACAGAAGGGTCTTTCCAGATACACATAAAGTATCAAACAAAATTTCAAAATGCACAGTCCCAGATATTCTTGATATGTGTGTACGTTCTTCATTCTACATCTCTCATTTAATGACTTAGAATCATTTGCTTTATTTCTTAATTCTTTGCAAATTTAATTTTATCGATGTATATGAAGAATTGAAAAAGGAAACCAAACAATAGTTTCAAAAAGAATTTGTGTGCTTAGATGCAAAGGGAACAGAAATAGAATGACAAAATTAATAAACTTATTAAACTAATCTCTATTTTGTTTAATCAGCTCACTGTAAACTGAATAAAATTCAGAATACAAATTCTTACATCCTTATTTTACACCTCGTAGGAAAAATTAGCCCATCCCTTTATAAATGCCTTGTCAAATTTACCTTCATGTAAAAATTACTTTGAATATAACTATGTTTATATACTCTAAATTTGATTGATTATTCAGAATAGGAATCATGTTTTAATATACAAAAATATGTGTGGACAAGAGGCAGCTAGTGGAATATACACGTAGAAGTAATTGAAACCTCAAAGAAACTGAGTTCCTTACCTTCCTAATACTTCCCAATAAAGGAAGCTGTAAATTGAGCATGCATTTACCTAGATTTTTTGCTCACTTAATCTAATCACTATTGCTAATTTGTCCATCTTCGTTTGTTCTTTGAATTTTTTCTAGATGTCATGTAAGAATTCTATTTACAGAATGAATCAGGCATTGTTATGTAACCAGTGGTGGAAGATCAAGGGCATACTTCAAAATATTCAGTGAAGAGTATTAGAAAAAGCCACAGAATGGAAGCACATTATTATATATGGACTATTAAGTGTGTCATTTAACATGGAACTGGAAATTAAATCATAAATAAGAAACTATTTGTCATTCTGATTATAAAAGAGCTTCTTTAGTCGACTACTGAACAGTGGCCATTCCATTTGAAATCCCTTTTGAATGTAAATATTTATTATGGTGTTAATTATGAGAGAGGGTATGCTAAAGTGAGCAACAGTGGCTCTTAAGAATGTTTGATATTTAGTATCATACTTATACTCTACAAGTAAAAAGGTAGAAATCTTTTCCATGTACACTACATGAATACTAATGAACTGGACTGACTTTACTGTGTGTGGTCAATACCCTGAATACATTGTTAAACTACATAACAATTTTCCAACTTATAGCCAAAGGGTCTCACTGTAGAGATCAAGGTGACATTCACCATCACTTTCTGCTTTTTCTTCCCTAAATTAGTTTGCTAAAATTGTAGTTTTACTGTGATATGCTCCCATTTCATTTTTCTAAAAAAAAAAAAAATACAACTGGCTTCAAATGGACATCATGATCTTCTGGGTTTTTCTTTTCTCTTCTTTTCTTTTCTCTTCTTTTCTTTTCTTTTTTTTTTTTAATTTCAACCCACATATTGTTTACAAGCCATCAATATTGGACCCTTCCAATACTTAGAAGCAGTAAGTAGTTCCAACTGCAGCACATTTTGCTCAGGAAAAAAAAAATGATGTTGTCATGACAACGGAAAAGCACAACACACTAAAAGGTTTTTTGAAATTTAACAGCTAGTTCTCTTGTCTATTGGTACATGACTTGTTCAGAAGTTATAGGCTATTTCAATATTCACTCCTCACTTGATCTTGACACATGATATTTTTGCATATACCTTGTTTACTATATGCCATTCACGAGAAAGCTATTCAGGATTTCTGTGACTCATCATTCTACAATTCCACCATTTTCTAAAATAGATGCTGATGTTGGGTAGATGAAAGTCAATGAGAAGTAATCAAATGCACTGTTGTATGTGTGGGTTTTTTTGTGGGAGTTAGATGATATTGATATGAATAGACACATCATCCACACAATTACTGATATCACACACACACACACACACACACACACACACACACACACACACACACAGAGAGAGAGAGAGAGAGAGAGAGAGAGAGAGAGAGAGAGAGAGAGAGAGAGAGAGAAGTTTTCTGTGATGATGAACAATGACTGTCAACATGGCAATATCTAGAATTAATGAAGATACTTCCTCTCAGCATGTCTGTAAGAAGATTGCTATATGGATTAATTGAAAGACCCAACTTAAATGTGAGTAATATCATTCCATGGGCTATGATCTCAGACTGGATAAGAAGAAACTCTCATTGCTCTGTCTCTGTGGGTACAATGTGACTACTTCTTCAAATCCCCCCCTCAATGTCTTCCTGGTTGCAATGCACTATAACTTTTTGTTGTGAACCAAAATAATTATGTCTTCCCCTAGATTGCTTTTGTCAGGGTATTTTATCACAGATACAGGCAATATACCTAATACAATCACCTTTTATTGAAAGTGGCATGAGTAGACAAGAAGGTTTGATTCTACTAGACAATAAAAAAGATAATGTTTTTCCCAGAAGACTGATATTTTAAAGATCACATTTCTGGTCAGATGAAATTATATTTTCTGTAGCAAATAGTCAGAATCATTACACATAACGAACCAGCAAACTCATTCAGTTTGTATTTGTAAATGTAAACAGTTAGTAGTAATTAAAATCAAATAAATGACTGATTAGAGTCAAATATATTTATTAACATTTTTTATTCTTTAATCTTTTTTGTAATCCATACTTTATCCCTCTCCCCCTTCACTCTCCAACTGTTCCACATCTGACACCTCCTCACCACCCCCACTCCTGTCTCCAAGAGGATGTTCCCACCCTCGACTCCACCATACCTCCCCATTCCCTGAGACACCAAGCCTCTTGAGGGTCAGATGCATCTTCTCTGAGTCTAGACACAGCAGTGTTGGGAGCCTCCTATCAGCTACTTTATACTGCCTGATTGATGTCTCAGTGTCTGAGAGATCCAGGGGTTCAGGTTAGTTGAAACTATAGGTCTTCTTATAGGATTGCCCTCCTCCTCAGCTTCTTCCAGCTTATCCTTAATTCAACCACAGGGGTCCCCAGCTTCTGTCCATTGGTTGAAGGTTCGTATCTGCATCTGACAATTTCAGCTGCTTGCTGGGCCTTTGATGCTCCAACATGTAACAAGGATACATGTTCCATTATGTTGATAGCAGCCATATTTATGATAGCCAGAAGCTGGAAAGAACCTAGATGTCTTTCAACAGAGGAATGGATAAAAAAATATATATAGTATCCTAGGTTTGGGGCTAATATCCACTTATCAGTGAGTACATATTGTGTGAGTTCCTTTGTGACTGTGTTACCTCACTCAGGATGATGCCCTCCAGGTCCATCCATTTGGCTAGGAATTTCATAAATTCATTCTTTTTAATAGCTGAGTAGTACTCCATTGTGTAGATGTACCACATTTTCTGATACAATTTGCTAAACACATGAAACTCAAGAAGAATGAAGACTGAAGTGTGGACTATATGCCCCTCCTTAGAATTGGGAACAAAACACCCATGGAAGGAGTTACAGAGACAAAGTTTGGAGCTGAGGTGAAAGGATGGACCATGTAGAGACTGCCATATCCAGGGATCCACCCCATAATCAGCATCCAAACTCTGACACCATTGCATACACTAGCAAGATTTTATTGAAAGGACCCAGATGTAGCTGTCTCTTGTGAGACTATGCCGGGGCCTAGCAAACACAGAAGTGGATGCTCACAGTCAGCTAATGGATGGATCATAGGGCTCCCAATGGAGGAGCTAGAGAAAGTAGCCAAGGAGCTAAAGGGATCTGCAACCCTATAGGTGGAACAACATTATGAACTAACCAGTACCCCGGAGCT
Source organism: Mus musculus (assembly GCF_000001635.26). Lineage (NCBI taxonomy): Eukaryota > Metazoa > Chordata > Mammalia > Rodentia > Muridae > Mus > Mus musculus. The sequence goes on from NC_000074.6 coordinate 63,646,444, forward strand.
CTTGACTCTAGCTGCATATGTATCAAAAGATGGCCTAGTCGGCCATCACTGGAAAGAGAGGCCCATTGGACTTGCAAACTTTATATGCCCCAGTACAGGGGAAAGCCAGGGCCAAAAGGGGGAGTGGGTGGGTAGAGGAGTGGGGGTGGGTGGGTATGGGGGACTTTTGGTATAGCATTGGAAATGTAAATGAGCTAAATACCTAATAAAAAATGGAAAAAATATATATATATATAGTGCATTTACACAATGGAATACTATTCAGCTATTAAAATTAATGAATTTGTGAAATTATTATGCAAATGGATGGAACTAGAAAATATCTTGAATGAGGTAATCCAATCACAAAAGAGCACACGTGGTATGCACTCACTGATAAGTGGATATTAGCCGCAAAGCTTTGAATACCCAAGATATAATTCAAATTGTATGAAGCTCAAGAAAAAGGAAGACCAAAGTCTAGGTGCTTCAGTCTTTCTTAGAAGGGGGAACAAAATACTCATGGGAGGAAATAATGGAGACAAAGTGTAGATCAAAGACTGAAGGAAAGGTCATCCAGAGACTGCCTCAACTGAAGATCCATTCCATATACAGTCACCCAAACCTGACACTATTGTGGATGCCAAGAAATGCTTGCTGAGAGGAGCCTGATATAGCTATTTCCTTAGAGGCCCTCACAGAACCTTACAAATACAGAGGTGGATGCTCACAGCCAATCGTTGGACTGAGTGTGGGGTCCCCAATAAAGGATTTAGAGAAAGGACTGAAGGAGTTAAAGGGGTTTGCAACCCCATAGGAAGAACAACAATATCAATCAACCAGATCCCCCCATAGCGCCCAGGGACTAAGCCACCAACCAAGGAATACACATGGTTCCAGCTGCATATGTAGCAGATGACAGCTTTGACAGGCATCAGTGTGAGGAGAGGTCCTTGGTCCTATGAAGGCTCAATAGATACCCCAGTGTAGGGGAATTGAGGGCAGGGAAGTGGGAGTGGGTGGGTGAGTAGAGGAACACCCTCATAGAAGCAAGGGGAGCTGGAAGGTGATAGGGGTTTTCTGGGAGGGGGAGAAACTGGAAAAGGGGATAACATTTGAAATGTAAATAAAGTAAATATCCAATTTTTTAAAAGGGCCTATCAATTAAACAGAAAATATAAAAAAATAAAAAAAGTATTCTTGTCTGTGTCTGGCTTCAGCTTTTGAAAATTGACAACCTGTTGGATCTCCCATAGCTCCTCTTTCTGTCCTTTCATCAATGCCACTTCTATTACTTAGTCATCATCTTTTTTTGTCCAGTTGTACTTCTGATTCTGACCACAAAATTGCATAAATTTTGCTGTCATGATGACTTCTTTTTACAGTGTAGCAGATCCTGACTCTGAATCCTCTAAAACTCCCACCAATTAAGAGTGACTTCATTTTTCCCTTACTCTTGGTGGCTCTCTAAATGGACTCAGAAAAAAATTAAATATGATGAAACAATGAATACAATCTTTTACTTTTGACTTAAGTAAGGCAGGAATCCAAAATATGGTAGAGAAATTTTAAAACCAGTTCCATACCATCTTCTTTGCCTATTAAATGTGTGCACCAGTGGGTTTTAGTTTATCCATAAAATTTCCCCAGCCCATTTTAAGCTTTAGTGTCTTTTTATTTTTGATAATTTTATACTTCAGAACTGAATTTATGTCATTCTCACCAGGAGTTCTGCCCTTCTTAATTTTCCAGTGTTCCTAAACACCTATGGAAATCATGACTTCTTCATAAATGCATATATCTGTCAGTGAGTCTATTTTGTGATGCTACTACATATATGTGTTAAGGGATGAATACCTGAGGTGGGATAACCTCTCAGAAAGTTCATATCTGCAGAAGCCATTAACCTCATATATATCTCTTCTTCTAGGGATTGAGCTCTGTGAGATTTCCTCCAACCACATTGGCATGTCAACTGGTTTTATCATTGAACAGGTCTTGTTTTGAGCACTGTAATCTTAAAGTTTCATGAATACATTTGATCAGTCATACATACAGTCTTCTGTCTCATCGTTTGTGGTTCATTAGATCATATGTTCTGAGCCATAGGTTTAGGGCTTTTTTAATAGATGTATTGGTGGGTACTGGGCAGCACACTGTCAGTAATTCTCTATAATTTAACCAGGTGGGAATTTCTCTAATGTTTTTTCTTGGCTGCAAAATTAAACTTCAGACTTCTCCCATAGGCATCCTTATACTTAACTCGCAATCCCCAATTTCAAGGCTACCTACCATAACCCTATTTGTAGCAAACCACTGATGTACTTTCTGTTTATATGAATCTACCAGTTTTTAATGTCATATGAAAGCAATCACAGACTAATAATAAGACTGTGAGTATAAGCATTAGCAAAATATTTTTTGTAGTTTATACCAATCAAGTTTGTGCTAATGTAATTGTCATTATCTATTCTAGTTTGTTTCTCTATTGTTATGGTTAAAACTTGCTGGCTGAAAGCAATTTCAGGGAGGAAAGAATTATTTATTTTTAAAGTTTCAGTACACCATATAAAGATATCAGGGAAAAAACTTTGAGATGGAACTGGAGCAAGAAAGTGTTGAAGAAGCAACATTTATTGGCTCTGGGGCTACATTTATTATACAGCCCATCCCACTTGCTAAGCAGCCTACAGTGAAATGAGCTGTTATATCCACCAATAATCAAAAAAATGGCACACAGGCATGCCCTCAGGCCATTTCATGGAGGAAATTCATAAGTCAATCATCCATCTTCCTGGGTGGATCAAGTTGACCCACAAAACTGACAAGTACATTGACTTTGGGTGATAAAATTGTATGTTGTAAGGCAGCCAACTGAGTCATAGATAGCCCCTGCTCCAGTTGTTAGGGGTTTCACATAAATACTAAGCAGCACATCTATTACCTATATATGAGCAGCTAGGTCTATCCAATGCATGTTCGGATTCTGTGAGTCCATATGGGCCCAGGTTAGTTGATTCTGTGTTTTCACATGGTGTCATTGAACTCTCTAGCTGCTTCAATCCTCAGTCCTTCCTCCTGCTCTTCCACAAGATTTTCCAAACTCCATCTTATATTTGGCTGTGGGTTTCCATCAGCTGCTAGGTGACACAAGTCAGAGAACAGTTTTGCTAGGGTCCTATCTGAAAGTGTAGCAAAATACCATTAGTAGCATTAGAAATTGGCTCTCTCTTGTGGGATGGGTCTCAAGTTGAGATATTCATTGGTTATTCATCCCCCCCCCCCAATTTCTGCTCTATGTTTATCCCTACACATCTTTCAGGCAGGACAAATTTGAGCTCTAAGGTTTGTCTGTGACTGCATTGTCTAGCCTCAATAGGAGAAGATGCACCTAGTTCTACCAAAACTTGATGTGCCAAGGCAGGTAGATATTCATGGAAGGATTACTATTCTCCGAGGAGAAAGTGAGAAAGACATTGGGGAAGGGAAGTGGAGAAGGTCTGACTGACAGGAGAGGAGGGAGGGAGAGGAAGCTGCCATTGGAATGTAAAGTAAATAAATAGATTAATTAATGAAAATAAAGATTGTCTGTTTAAGACATTGGGCATTCAAGGATGCTTATTAATGACTGGAGAGAAAGGTTCCAAGGTTAAGCACACATAATACTCTTCAGAGCATATGAGTTCAGTTATTTGAACCCAAGTTGGATGGCCCGCAACGACTTAAAACTCAATCTCATTGTGCACCCTTATTTGGACTCCATAGTTCCTCCAGGCAAATGTTCAAATATAGACACATAATACACATAAATAAAAAAAAAATCCTTAACAAAAATCAAATTCAAATATTTATAAAATTGTTGAATATATGTAAAATGTTGGTAAGAATAGTGCACATGAGAGAACATAGTAATATACTTCAGACAAATTTATGAGCAAGAGCAATTTTATAACTGTAAGAAAACATGTACATAAAATATCATCTACAAAAATAGATGAATTTAAAGCAAAAGTATTAAGGTGAATCAAGGGAACTAGTGACAATGAATTCACTTCTAGGAGAAATAGAAAACCTGAGTAATATGAAATATTAAAAGCTCCTACTTGAAAAGAGAGGGGTTTGGAAGGATCTATGCTTATTTTTCTTTCTTTTTTAATTCTCTGAGTGGATGACTGACCTAAAAATGGAATACAAACTAATATCCTAAAAGGAATATTCTAGCTGACAAAGTAATCTACTTTATTCAGAACTGCAGTGCATGGGAGTCACCAAGTCTTTCCATCTGACTTACTGGGTAATTTAAACCGAATATTATACAAATATTTCACATTTAAATAATAAAAGAGAAATGCTCCAGCAAACATAAACCTTGTGTAAGAAGATGAAGCCATATCTCCTGAGTGAACGGTAAGATGAACATTTCAAGCGACATTATTCAGAAGATCTTCTGAGGACACTTGTTAAATAATTTATCTATGATAGTAATAATAGATTTGACTAAAAATAAAAAGAGAGTTTACATTTCTTACAAAATAACTTCCAGGTGAATTGGCAGAAAAAGATACAAAACCATACATTAGAGAGAGTCATTCATCTGATCTTAAAATATGAAAAGTTGTTCGTTAGTTTGTTTTATTTAAATCATAATAGGCATGAATAAGACATTGAAGCAGGCCCCGAGAACTACAACATAGCTAGATCACAAATCAAAAAAACAAACAAACAAACAAACAACAACAACCTTAATGTAGCCTTTATGGTTATGATAGAGGTCCTTAAAGAAGAAATGAATAAAGCTATTTTTAAAAACTATGAAATCACAAATAGTGGAACAATTAGTGGAACATCAATAGAGCAGTTTGAGACCTTAAAATGAAAATAGAATTGAATGTTTCATTCTAGAAACTAGAAAAATCCAAACTGTGAGAAATCTGGGAATAAAATATTTCACTTCAAATATTAAAGCCACTAGTAAACTGAGAGACAAGGATGCAGCTCAGTAGTAGAGCACATGAATCGCTTGTATGATATTTTAGGTTCAACACCCAATATTGAAAACAATCCAAATGGTTTCACCAAAGGATACATATTTTACATTCTATGCCTTAAATGCCTCCTTCTGAAAGGAAAAGTATTTGGTTAAGATGCCCCAAGACCACCTTCTCAGCACAAAGGAGATTAACTTGTCCCAGAGGGACAAAGGGCAGGAATAAGGAACTAAGACAAGAGATAGAGGAAGAAGAAGAGGAGGGAGGGAACAAGAGAGAGGGACAGGATGTTTTGTTCCACACGGAAATGGAACAACAGACCACCTCTGGGTAGAGGTAACAGATGTGGTTCATAGAAAATGACAGTTTGAAAATAAACAATGAGAAACCCTAAGCTAGAATTAGGTGTTTGATTTCAAATTTGCATGTTAATTAGGTAAGACAAAGGGGCCCTTTGATTGCTGGACTTTTAGTACTTTGATAGCTGGGCCTTGATAAAGAGACCTTGATGGTTAACTTTAGGAATGTAATCATTTTGTAAGAAGGCAGAGGGGATGGGGGAGAAAGGCAAGACCTGCCAGAGCTGTGTTTACCATGTTGAGCTGACCAAAGTACCTTCACTTGTTATTTCAGAACACTGATGTCCAGCCCTAGGTCCTCTCTGAATAGTTTAAACACAAATGATCTCTAGCTACTTTTTTGCTTGTCACAGCAATATCATCTTCTAGACTAATTACTTCTGGCCACATTAAATTAGGTTGAGACCCTGAAGACTCTCCTCATCCTTTCTCTCAATTTTTGCTGAACCCTCTTTTGACCCAAAGAACTACAGGAATTCATTCTTGACCTTATTACTTAGGCTTATAAAAGCATAAAAGTGTTCCTGTGTGTAAAGGAAAAGCGATATTTTAAATTAATGAAGCTTGAAAAGGCCTGTGTGTGTATTTTATTTAATATTTAAATAAAATCCATTGGATATAAAAACGGGAAAAAAACAGAACATAGGCCATGGAAACAGTAGAAGCATAGCATTGCTATGTGTATGATATAAAGTTGCATTTATGAAAATCTAAAGCTCTGAAAATGTCTTTCTGCATGTGCCGGCCATACCTCCTTAATTCAAGTGATACCTATATTTTGATCTCTATTTTTGCACTGATGTTCCTTGCAATGTAGATTCTTTGTAATGCTTCTGTTCAAGGGGATGTTTTTAACCACATGTTAAATCTACATATACATTAAGCATTGAATTTTCTATGAAAGACTCCACACAGACATTTACAAAATAATTTAGTGGGCTTTATTTAATGAAGCTGGTGTTATTACAATGTTTCATTACTATTTCTTTATAGGAGTGTAAAGCAGTTTTTAAAGATACATAGTTATATTGTCCACTTTAAAAGATGAGACCTCTGTGAGACAATTATTCACTTGATATGTCTTAATTGTATAAAGAGATCAATATCTCCAAAGAGATTTAAATTTGTAATGGTTTTTGAGGAACCATAAATTTAACATATGTTGGGATCATTCAGTTAATTAATCTCCAGTTTAAAGCATTCTGTGAAATGGCATTGATTACAGAAACTCATGAATGTTGCAAATGCTGAGAATACTTTATGGTTGGTAGCCCAGCCCTAAAGAAGACATTTATGGAATCACCTAAGGCTCACGGGACTATGCTGAATGAGAAATGAATATTTCAGAAAAGCTGAAAGATAGACATGAGAGTCATGAAATGCCATGATCTACACATGAAATATCCATCGCAATTATGAACTGACAACAGATACAATTACTGGGACTGGACCTGTACAAGACTGCCCCACCAACAACTATGCATGAATAGGCATTACTCATTACTTACTGATGACCAATGGTTATTCATAAACTCTAGAAGAGGGAGTCATAATCAAGTTGTGTGTCCACTACTGAGATTACCTGGCTATAATGGATAGCTTCCAATCCATGGACCTGATTGAATTTCTAGGTCCAAAAACAAATCTGAGGTGGAGTGATGTCTCAGCATTTAAGAGCACTTTCTGTTCTTCTAGAGAGCTGAGGATCAACTTTAAGTGCCAATGTTTTGTTTTAACTTGTAATTCTTGAGCTCCATGAAGTTCTGGGCCATGGAATAATCTTGCAAGTTTGTGAGAACTGCTCTGATAGCACACATTACCCTCAGGTGTTCTTCCTCTCTATACCCCCATGTGTGCATACATGAAAATGTACACAGGTACACATGGAGGTCAGCTGAGGTTCATAGATTCCCTCAAACTGGAGTACAGGAAGTTTTGAACTGCCCAGTGTAGATGCTTGGAATCAACCTAGGGTCCTCTGCAAGAGCAGCATGCATTCTTAACTGTTGAGCTCGCTTGCTTGCTCCCTCACTCCCTTACATCTTTCTAATTCCCTTGTGATGCATTATGGATCCCCTCCAGTTTTCCCCATCAATTACTAATAATGGATTCAGGTGAAAGTTGTAGCAATGAACTGGATATTATAAAACATGTCAGTATTCCAGTTATTTCTCTCTCCTTCACTCTTTATCCTTCTCTCTTTCTTGCCAAACATAAGAATGGTCACATTTATATCATTTCCACAGTTTATTAAATCATTATTATTAAAATAATCTTGCAAATAAGACATTGGCATTTGGTACTGCAAAAAGAATAGGAACAATTCAATTAATGAATGAGAGCAGAAATAATGTGAGCATAATTCCCCTCAATTTCCATAACCGTGATTTGCAATATGAGACTCCTGGGGATAATTTTAATGGGCTACAGTTTAGAATTGTGAAGAACAGTATACACAAGACTAGAAAATCACTGCCTGACCCACAGTGCCACAGAATTGAAACTGATAAAACATACATAGTTGCCATAAATAATAGTATTGTGACAAATTTTAAATGAAAATGGTCTCTTAAGGTAAAAGCTAATGCTAGAATTAAAGGGAAATAAACTGTAATGAATTGAGCTAAAATTTTTTTAGAAATGAAAATTACTTTATTGAAAGAATCTGGCAGATAAAAACACCCTACAGCTACACTGAAGCAAACAAGCCCAGCCCTGGTCCAACTCAATGCATCCTAATGAACTTCTATATAGTTGGACTATGTTTGGAAATCAACATTTCATACACAAGGCATATATGGATCTTGAAGAAGACATGAGAAGAATTCCATGAATCATGGGATAAAAAAATACAAACTTTAGAAATTATATTAAAAATCTAAATGCTGTATGAGAGAAAAAACATTTACATACAAGGGCATAAATATCAGAAATACCTCAGCCACCGTAAAAGTCACAAAATTATGGAATAATATATTACAAGCTATGACAGCAAATAACTGTGAACAAAGAATGCTATCCCAGTAAAGTGAACACTAATTAAGGCAAGTCATTTTAACTGGAAAGCACTGTACAAAATTCTTAGTAAAGTGAAATACAGAGACAAAAAAGGAAAGATAGACTTTTTTATGACAAATCATGAAGGTATATGTTCCGTAATAGGAACAGATTAGCAAGGTTAATTTGGAGGGAAAAACCAAACACTTCAAGCTGAGCTGAAATACTAACAAAGGTTTACAGTTTAAAATATGCATTCTATCACTAGAATTTGCACTGATAGCATCAGGTGCATCAATCTACATAAAAATAATCTCTCTGCTTTTTTATTTAGTGGTGCGATTGAACCCAGACCTTTTAACTTTTGTGTCTGTCCCACACCACTGATCTATAGCATCAATATCTATGTTCTTAATTTTTAAAATATCATTTACAGAAAAAATAAGGTATGTATAAAGAATTTTAATTTCCTTACCTATAAAATATAAATGAAACTTATGGGTATTTCATTTTAAATAATATTCTCTCATGTTTATTTTTTTATTATTCATTCCATTCATTTACATCAAAATGATATCCCACTTGCTGGTTACCCCAAAACCGACACCCCCATCCTACATCTGTTCTCTCCTCTATCTGTATGAGAGTGCTCCCCCACTCATCCACCCTCCCCTGCTCCACCGCTCCAGCATCCCCCTATGCTGAGGTTTCAGATTTCCCCAGGACCCAGGGCCTCCCTCCTATTGCTGTCAGGCAAGGCCATCCTCTGCTACATATGTATGTGAAGCCATGGATCCCTCCAGTTACACTCTGAGGTAGAGCAGTCTAGTCTCCGGGAGAACTGGGAGGTCATGCAAGCCTATATTGTTTTTCCAATGGGGTTGCAATCCTCCTCTGCCCCTCCAGTCCTTCTGCCAGATCCCCCACTAGGTTTCCTGAGTTCAGTCTGATGGTTGGCTCCAACCATCCACATCTGCATTGGTCAGTTGCTGGCTGGACCTCCCAAGGAATGGCCATACTAGGTTCCTGTCAGCAAGTGCCTCTTGACCACAGCAACAGTGTTGAGTTTGGTGTCTGGAGACATGACGGATCCCCAGGTTATCTTCAGAAAAAATACAAATTACAGTGCTATGAAGTGTGACTTAAAAGATTATAGGAAGTTACCAGCTCCAGTATTCCAACTTTGCTATCATTAACATACAGATACCTGAATGATGGGGCCTTGACCTTTTATATGATCTGACACTATTAACTCGTGAAACACTGTTAAAACTTAAGAGTGTAGAATATAATTTGAACTCCAAAGCATAATAAATCAATTTTTGAGCAAAAAAAATTTTTTTAAATTTTACATCTTAATTAATTTGCATAATAAATTATGGTATCAGTTCATTGCATGTACTTCACAATTCCACTGAAAACTTTCAAAAGTGATTATGTATAATAAGCTCAAAGAAGCTTCTCTATATGCTTGCCTTTTCTCTGCAGTGACCTCTTCCTTACACACTGCTCTTCAGTCAACAGCTAGTACAAATTTCAAACACCAGAATCTAGGTGCACATTAACCTTGCTGAATACTGTTGACAAGTGGAATTACACTGATTCTGGATTTACAGAACTATAATTTAAACAACATGACAACAAAGTATTTTAAAGCACACACATTGACATAAAATTGACGAAAGCTTTCTTGCAACAATCTTATGATTTTGAGCGTTGATGTTTTTAAGTGTGTTACTGACTGAGATAGGTAGAAGGTTATAAAAAAAATGTCATTCTTCTTTCTGTTGACTATTCAAAGTCAACAGTTACTTTGACCGTTAAATGTCTTTTAATGCCAGACAAATCCGTAGAGCATTAAGTCAGGTAAGTTTCCAGGGTTGTCAGGTACATAAACAGAAACCCTATTTGGAAGACTGTGAATTTTATCCCTTGATTTGACCTGCAAAGTTGTCTCAACTTTTAATGTTAAATTTGAATTTTCTACTTTACAAAATCTTTAATGTAATTTCAGGCAGCTAGACCTTTTCTTCTCCAGGAATACACTGAAGGGATCATTCTACTCTGAGAACTGAATGAAGTTCATCTCTGAATACCACACAATATTTTATGTTGAGTACAGCCCATGATTTATATATTCACTTCCTCAATTATGCACAACAAACACAATGGTTTCTTGTTGTTGAGACTCTAAGAATGTTACAGTAAAGATGCTTTAATTCTCAGGTGTTTATGTACTTGGTTTTTTTTTTTTTTTTAATCTAAGATGTGTAGTCCATAAGTTAAATAGCCACTTTAAAGATCATGTGAAATGTGAACACTTTATTTCTAACAAAGTGCTAAGAATAGGATGTTTGGGGGTTTCCCAATATGAACACTTTACATATTTAGTTTAAATTTACTTTACAACAGTGAGTGCATTAGTCAAAGCTTCATAATGGTTCAAGAGCAGAGATTCTCAAATGTAGTTTGTGACACTTTCACAAGGCCTACATAAAACCAACAGAAAACACAGATATTCATTACAAAATGGTCATGGTGGCAGAGATAGGGGTGATGCTTGGATTCAACAACATGGACTTCCACTTACCAAGACTAACCTGGCTAAAGCTGTGGCTGAATGCCAGATCTGTCAACATCAGCCCTATATATAGCACCCTTCCCTGTAGTGATCAGCCAGGAACCTAGTGGCAGGTTGATTAAATTGGACCAAGTCCTCCATGGAAAGACTTTGTCCTTACTGGAGTAAATATTTATTCTGTTTATGGATGTGCCTTTCCTGCACATAACGCTTTTAACAAAACTACCCTCCATGAACTTACAGAATGCCTTATCCAGCATCATGATATTCCACACAGGAACTCACTTCACAGTCAGAGAAGTGTAACAGAGGGCACATCATAATCATGGAATACACTGGCCTTAACATGTTCCCCACTGTTCCTGAAGATGTAATGGCCTTTAAAGAAGCAGTTACAGTGATGCCTGGAAGGATTGGCAGGATTTTCCAGAAGAAGGTATATGCCTTGAATCCGTGTCCAAAATTGGTAGTTTTCCCAATAGCCAGAATCTGTGGGTCCAGGAATCAATGATTAGAAGGAGGATAGTTTTACTCACTACTACCCCTAGTGACTCACTGGGAAAATATTTGTTTCCTAATCCTTTAATCTTAATTTCTCATGGCTATTAGATTTTTGTTCCAGAAGGAGGAGTGCTCCTGACAAGAGCTATAAGAAATTTTACATTGAACTGAAAGATCCAAACCTCCCCTGGTCACTTTGGTCTTCTGATGCTCTGAAGTCAACAGATTATGAAAGGAATAACAGTGTTAGGAGCAGTGATTGATCCATACTAACATGGGGAAATTGAATTGATTCTCTGCAATGTATGTAAGAATGTTTGTGTTTCAAGTACAGATCTTTTAGGGAATCTCTTGGTGCTACAGTGTCCTCTGATTCATGTCATGGGAAAACTATAACACCCTAATCCTCATGTGGGATGACAAATGGCGCTGACATATCAGGGAAAAGATATAGGCCATTCCTGCAAGAAAAGAGCCAAGATCTGCTGAGGTGCTTACCAAGGGTGGAGAAAATACAGAATATATAGTCGAAGAAGGAAGTTATAAATATCAACTAAGGGCACATGACAGGTTGCAGAAAAGAGGATGATAATTTACATGAGTGTTTCTCTCATATTTTGTTAAGAATGTGTTTGTACAGTTATTTGTATTTTCTTTCCTAAGTGTCTTTATCATGTAATGGAATTAATTGAGAGAATATCAATATTAATCATATTAAGTTTGAGATGCTAGAAGAATGTTCACCTATTCTAAATTTATAATGCATTTGTGATGATAAAGGGATAGTTGTATTGTGTTATGTGTAATTATGTTCTAGTCCAATATGCAATGTGTTTGATTGAATGTGGACTAGTTATAAGTTATACATAAATATTTGTTTCTGTCTACTCACATAATAATAAATATTATAAACTTTTTAATTTAATTTTATTTGTAATTTATTTTTTACACTCCATATTCCATTCCCTGCCTCTCCCCATCCACCGTCTGATTGCTCCACATTCCACATCTCCTGCCCACCTCACTTCATCTCCACGTTGATGCCCCCAACCCCCACCTCACCTGACCTCTAAACTCTGTAGGGCCTCCAGTCTCTTGATGGTTGGGTGCTTCATTTCTGAATGAACACAGACCTGGAAGTCGTCTACTGTATGTGTGTTGGGGGCCTCATACCAGCTGGTGTATGCTGTCTGTTTGGTGGTCCAGTGTTTGAAAGATATCCGAGGTCCAGATTAATTAAGACTGCTGGTCCTCCTACAGAATCGCCCTTATCCTCAGCTTCCTTCAGCATTCCCTAATTCAATAACAGGGGACAACTGCTTCTGTCCATTATTTTGGTGCAAATAACTGCATCTGACTCTTTCAGCTGCTTGTTGTGTCTTTTGGAGGACAGTCATGATAGATCCCTTTTTGTGAGCATTTCATAGTCTCAGTAATAGTGTCAAGCCTTAGGACCCCCCCTTGAGCTGGATCCCATTTTGGGCCTGTCACTGGACCTTCTTTCCCTCAGGCTCCTCTCCATTTCCATCCATGTAATTCTTTCAGACAGAAACATTTATGGGTCAGAGTTTTGACTGTGGTATGGCAACCCCATCCCTCACTTGATGTCCTGTCTTCCTGCTGGAGGTGGGCTCTATAAGTTCCCTCTCCCTACTGTCAGGAATTTCATCAAAAGTCCCTCCCAATGAGTCCTAGGGTCTCTCACCTCCCAGGTCTCTGGAGCATTTTGGGAGTTCCCCCCAATCTCCTATTTCCTGAGGTTGCCTGTTTACATTCTTTCCACTGACCCTCAGGGCTTCAATTCTTTTCCCTCACCCAATACCAGATCAGGTTCAATATTATAAACTTGTAAGTGTACTTCTGACAAGTAATGTTATAGACATTTGACTAGAAATGATAATTTTCAGACTGTTTCAGTTCAATTATACATGTATTATAGAGATTAATTGTTGTACAGTGGAATCTTTATAACATCAAAATAAGATGCATATAAATGTATCTCAGTGTTTGACACCTAGTAAATTATAAATAAATAATAGTTATTCTATGATAGATACCATTGCTCAAAACATATGTATTTTATTTATTTATGTATGTGGACTTTTGTTTCCCAGCATGTCTCTGTGCTGCATACCTGCCTGCTTACTGCCCACAGAGTCTAAAAGGTGGCATCAGCTACCTTAAAAAAGGATTAGGTGTTTATGAGGTGTCAAGTGAGGTATAGGAGCCAAGTCCAAGTCATTTGGAAGAGTATGTAGTGCTCTTAAACTCTGCAACATCTCTTTATACTCTTAACATCCTTTTTTCTTGGCATTTTGTCTATACCCAAAGAATGAAATTCTAACTATAGCATTATGATAATTTAAAAAGCAGCTCTAACAGTTTACTGTCTGTGTTGTTAAAGTGTTATCCAGTGTTGATGCACGATTCGCTTTTGATTTATAAACCTGGCAGCTCACATCTCTAATCCCAGCACTCTAGATGCAGAGGCAGATAGATCTCTGAATGCAAGGCCAGTCTGATCTACAAAGAAAATTTCCTGAAAAGCCAGAGCTACACAGATAAATTTGGACTCAATACCTACCCTATCCCCAAAATCCTTTTCAGGCAAAGCCAGAATTGAAAAAGTCCTTTGAAGCTTTTTGCAAGATAATTCTTAAGTAATCTACTTGTCTAGAACATTTGTGATATTGAGAAACATACTGACAGAAGTCAGGAAGCTGAAAAAATTAGGAAGTTGGCATAAAATCATAGGAAAAAACTTTAAACTCTTTATTTCATGTGATAGAAAGAAATGATCTGGAAAGGCAGGAGCATAAGGACAGAACAACATAACAATGAGGAGAAAAGCCCTCTCCTAGGTCTGTGGTCTGTGAAGAGAAGAACAGCTAGAGCGACTCCAACATATGATCCCCTCAGAATCAGGGCTATGGAAGTCATGTTTGCCCAAGTTCCTGACACTGTTAACTGAGTCAGGAAGTATAAACAGCAGTAGTCTACTAGTGGTCAACAAACCTGAATTCTCTTCTGTCATCATCACATACCCAATAGTATGTACTGCAATCAATGGGGAGAAAGACTGTGACAAGCAGGAGACTACTGTGCTGTGCATCAATATAATCAGAACAGTGATTTGCCTCTTAGGGGAATAAATGCATTAAAAGTCACTCAAAGATGGAAATAATGAAGCAGAATTCCTGGAATTGAGAGGAAAAGATTATCAGCAGAAAAATGCTAGAGTTAGGATGGACCAATTTTTAAATTTTCATCAAAATGAATCCTGTGATTTATAGTATGAATGTTAACATAATAAAATATTCTTTAAAACATGTGAACAAGGTTGAAAGACTAATAGTTTGTAGATGAGTTATGATAAAGAAAAAAATGGTTTGACACTGGACAGGCTCTACTAGAAGTGCTTCAGAAACATATTGGAGTTAATGTTTTTCAAAAATCTGCATATAAGAGCAGAAAATTTTCAAGCAAAGCCCAAATATACAACTGCAAGACAATCTAAAAGATACTTTCTTTAAGGAAGTAAGAGTCTTTGAGCAATGCATTAAATTAGTATAATCTAAAGTAGATAACTTAAAATGTTTTCTTTTTTCCTCCAGGTCTTTATCCCCCATCCTGAGACATTCTTATGTAGTTCAGTTTGCTTTGAACTCTCTACAAAACCAAGATGACTTTGAGTTTGTGGTTCTCTTGCCTCTACCTCCCATGTGTTGGTTCCGTGGTACCATGTGGGACCACTACAAGTGAAGTGTCCAGGAGAGTTTTAATCCCAAATACCTCAGAAGAGAATAGCAGGCATTGGCTTCCTCCCACCTCCCAACCTAATGCCATAAAGTCAGCTGCCCCACTATAAACCTTAATGAAAATTTACTTCCTGGCAGTTATCGGGCTTCAGTCCTTATTTAACCTTATAAGGTCCTATGCTCACTAACCTAGAGCCCCTGAATATGCAGATGAAGAATCTTCCAACACCCATGTCCTGTTCCCTCTCCATTAAACTGAACCAGATCTTCAAAGCTATTACCAGGTGTGTGTGTCCTTTACCCACATACTCCCACACATTTGACCAAGATCCTGCCTGAAACCCACCTGCATCCAGCTAAGATTCCCTCCCTCCATTTCTTCCAGGTGTATATCAGAATGAACTACCTCAAGGGAGAGATTCAGAAACTGGTTGATAGTACCACATGCAGTTTATGTGAGATCTGAAGTCTAACAAAAGACTTTCAGCAACCTAAAAATCTCTTTATTTACTGAGTTACAACACCAGGCTTGCACCCATTTTCTAAATTTTAGAGAACAACATCACTGGTCACAAATGCAAAATATGCAAAAATCAAGTAACACTTGTTTCAGATTCCTATTACATTAAATCATCTTATTAAATATCTAATGTTCATCTTGATAATCATAAAATCTATTTTCCAACATAACCAACATCATTATTGTTGCAATGATAATAAAAGGGGAGTTGATATCCATTCCCCCAATATTTAATTCCTTCTAAGATACTTTAATTCCAAATAAATTCCATTAAACGAGCATGTTCTTTAAAAAATGAAAGTCTGGTATTTTATTTCATAATTAATAAATAAAACCACAATCATTTTGAAAAGACATTACTTATCGAGATTCATTAAAGAAAAATTGTAAGTCCTTATTGCAATGGTTTTAAACCTGTAGTGAAGTAATAAAGGAATTTTTTTATACCATGTGTTTTGCAATTGTATTTAGACAATTTTTATCACAACTGGAAACAATTTTTTATAACCATGTGAAACATGGAGGGAAATACCAAATTAATTAGGTAAAGCTATAAAAATTACCAATAAGAAACTAAATGTGATGGGAAAAGCAGGTTACATTTGCCCCCAAGTTCATAAAGAAGGCAAAGATGACCTGCACCTCCATAATCATTTAACATGTTATCAGAAGTATTAGCTAATACAATTAGAAAGTAAAATCAATTCTGGGCATTTACTATACAAAAAGTAATTAAAATTATTTTTCATTGCATATTGTCTGATAACCATCTGAAAATAATAGAATCAATGTGAGAACATAGTTACAGAGGAAACTATCCTTTGAAATTTTAACTGAAACTTCTAGTGAACTGTGACTTCAGATTTTCACTGATTTTAAAAGTTGAAAAATATATGTAGTTAGTCTGGTAGTAAATATAGTGAATTTAATTAGAAAGTAAAATTTTAACATATTTAAACATATATTGGAAATTGAGGAGAGGTCATACCTGTAAGAAAACCATCCTCCAACACCAACAGGCATTACCTGTGCTCACAGCTGCTGAGCAGGTCAGTAAAATGAGCAACACACGACCATCAAACTCTCTGAAAACCCAGAGAAAAAACAGAAACCAAGAAACAAAATTCCCGTCCAACAAAGACAAACAGACAAATCATCTCCAAGACCTATAATCGCCCTAAACCCAGATGCCTCGACACCAGTGTACAAATACATCAATGACAGTCAGGGCAATATGTCTCTAGGAGAGCTCAGTTATTTTACCACAGAAGATCCCAAATAACCCAACATACCTGAAACACAAGAAAAAGACCTTAAAATTAATTGTATGAAAATGATAGAGGTCCTTAAAAGGGAAATTAATAAACCCCTTAAAGATATCCATGAAAACACAAAGTACTACAGAAAATACATAAATCCCTCAACGTAAGTCAGAAAAACACAAATAAAATACTGGAGAAAATAAAAACACCTTTCTTAAAAAAGACAAGAAAATACAAACAAAAAGTTGCAGAAACATGAATAAAACAGTTTAAGACCTGAAAATGGAATAAAAACAAGAAAGAAAAGGCAAACAGAGGGAATTCTGGCAATAAAGTTTTATAAATAAGAGCTACAGAGATAAAATTCACCAACAGAGCAAAGGAGATGCAAGGGCGAATCTCTGGCATTAAAGATATAGAAAAAATGGACATATCTGTCACTGAAAATGTTAAATCTAAAAAAATCCTGACACAGAATATCTAGGAAATCTTGGACAATATGAAGGAATAAGCCAAAAAATAATAGGAATCAAGAAAAAAAGATAACTCAGCTCAACTGCCCAGAATATATTCTCAACAAAATCTACACGACATATTTTCTACCCTAAAGGACAAGATTCCTATTAGGGTACAAAAAGCATACAGAACAACGAATAGATTAGACAACAATGAAAGTCCCTTCCTCACATAATAATCATACATCAAAGAAAGAATATTACAAGGTGCAAGGGGTAGGGGAGCCAGTAACATAAAGGCAGACCCATTAGGATGGTACCTAATTCCTCAATGGAGATCCTAAAAGCCAGAGGGCCTGGAAAAACAGATATGCTTCAGACTCAAAGAAACTTCAAATGCCAGCATAGACTATAATATCCAAGAAAATTTTTACTCACCATGCATGGGAAAATAAGATATTCCATGATAAGATCAAGTCTAAACAATATCTGCTCACAAATCCAACCATATAGAAAGTGATGAAAGGGGGGTTAACTACATCCATGAAAACACAGGAAATAAATAATATCACACCACCAAAATTCAAAAAAAGTGAAGCAAACACACACGCATACACACACACACACACACACACACATTCATGCATGCTTGGACACAGGCATGTACATTACCACAAACAACAACAATGACAAAAACAAACAGAATCAACATCCATTGGTCATTGATCTATCTGAATATCAATGGTTTTAATTCCCCAGAAAAGAATAAACACACTGAAAGAATGGATGCAAAACTGGGTTCATCCTTTTATGCATCTAAGAAACATATCTCAACATCAAGGATAAACACAGACAGTGAAAGATTTTAATATCCTCTGGAAGACAGCTATACTCACCACTATACAACCAAGACCTCAGTAGGAGAGGATGCTCCTAGCCTCACAAACCCTTGAAGTGCCAGGTCAGGGATAATTAGGGGCCTCCACCCACTCAGAGGAGAAGGTGAGGGAGAATGGGGGAAAGATTGTGGAATTGTCACCTGGAGGGGTGCAATGAGCAGGATGTAAAGTGAATAAGTAAAAAATAATTCAATTAAATTAAATTTTTAAAAAGATTTCCATAACCCATATTCTCAGTGGGCAGGTCACCCAGACACAAACTAAACAGAAATATTAGAGTTAAAAGACATTATAAAACAAATGGTCATAATAGGTATCCACAGAACATTGTACCCAAACACAATCCTCAGATATTGATGGAATTTTCTCCAAAATTGATCGTGTACTCAAACACAAAGCAAGTGTTAGTGGAAACAAAACAAAACAAAACAAAACAAAACAAAACAAAACAAAACAAAAAAAAGAGATATTGCATCCTATCAAACCCCAACAGATTAAAACTGGAACAGAAACAACAGAAAGATAGCAAACTAATGGAAACTGAAAAAGTCTCTACTGAATGAAAAATCAGTCATGACAAAAAAAGAAAAAATAAGAGAATTAAAACTTTCTAAAATTCAATGAAAATGAATACACAGCATATATCTTCCCATCGAAATCCACTACATTTCTGTCCCTAATTAGAGAACACTCTTAAGGGAATATAATGTAGGGTAATGTCATGTAATATGTCATGTAATAATAAGATGTAAACTAATACTTTGAAATTCGGGCAATACAAATAAACAGGAGAAAAGAGAAGGCACAACAGAGATATGCTTGTTCACACACACTGGACTTCTATCAAAATAATAAACTGGAAGATAAATATGCAATGACCCTTGTATAGACCCATACAAACCCTGTGAAGGTTGCCCCAGGCTTTGTGAATTCATAGTGGCTTGGTCATATGTTTTCCTGGTGTCCTCCACTTCTCTGGCTCTATCCCTTTTTCTTTTTCTTTCTTTCTTTCTTTCTTTCTTTCTTTCTTTCTTTCTTTCTTTCTTTCTTTCTTTCTTTCTTTCTTTCTTTCTTTCTTTCTTTCTCTCTCTCTCTCTCTCTCTCTCTCTCTCTCTCTCTCTCTCTCTCTTTCTTTCTTTCTTTGTTTTGTTTTTTAGGGACAGGGTCTCTCTGTGTAGCCCTGGCTGTCCTGGAACTCACTCTGTAGACCAGGCTGGCCTCGAAATCAGAAATCAGAAATCTGCCTGCCTCTGCACTGCCCAGCTTTCTATCCCTTTTTCAACTGTCTATTCTACTGTGTACCCTGAGCCTTTTCTGGGAGGGATTTGATGGGAGAATCCTACTCAAAGCTAAGTGTTCTAAAGTCTTTTATTCTCTGCATAATATCTTGGTGTGGGTCTGTGAGGAGCATGTGTGACCGCGGCCCCAGATGGCGCCCGGGACTGCTGCCAAGTCTTATGACTGGCACCTGATTTCCTCATATCCCTCAAGATAGCCATGTACCTTGTACCTTGAGCTGCATTGTGCAGATGCACCACAACATAAGATCGGATGATGTGAAGAATATAGTCCTGAGCCAATGAACTGAGCCTATGTGGACTGGGGTGATGGGGAGTAGACGAGAGGGGATAAAGGGAAATGGTCGAGAGAGGTTGGGGCATTCTTTTTTCCTGCACATTGAAAAGTTCCTGAATAAACTACCTCAAGAAGGACATCGGTTTCTTTTCTGCTGGTCAGAGACGGTAGCAACATGGGTCTCTGTACTTTTTCGCATATGATGTGAGAGGAAGCTTCTTTGATGATGCCTAGGCAAGGTACGGACAGAGGCATGTATGTCATTAGGAGTCATTTTATAGTTATATATTTGCTCATTTTTGTCTTGTTTAATAATAGTAATAGTTGGTTTTACCCTAGGTTTCTGGGCTACAAGGTCAAAGGTTTTTTGTCTGGACCTCCAGTCAAACCAGATATTTCTAGATTACTCCCACATGTTTTGTGCTACTATTACATTATCATAACTTGCAGTCAGGACACCACAGTAAATTGGCTAGGTTGGTGTGTATGTTTCTTTTTGGTAACATAGAGAGTGCCTTCATCTACCAAAGACAGTAGAATATAGGGGTGAGAGCTCAATAGAGGAGCAGGTGGACTTCACCATGTTCCATGAGATGTGGAGTGTTGTCTTCAGCAAAAAGGTTTTGTTGTCAGTTTGTAGAAAGAAACTCATAGTCTTTGACAACATCCTGTGTTGTTTTGGGGTTCATATATCACTCCTTTGGCCAACAACTTAATTACATATGATCTAATACTGTTACTGGAAGCTTCATCTGGTGACAAGACAGTTCTCAGTCTCCCCCATTATTTGGGCTTTTACTGTACTAGTTTTTCATACAACCCTTCAAATGGATCCTAATTTTAGCAGTATCTCCCTGTTTTCCATCCGTCACCCCCCTCTGCTCCTTTACAACTTGGGTCCCCCCTTTTTTTGTAGTTCTATAGATTGAAACTTGGTTTATTATTGAATTAACAGCTAATATACACACATATGTGACTATGTAACACATTTGTCCTTATTTTCTACTTCTATACATTTTACATATGAATCTCATGATTTTGTTTTGTTAATGGCTGAGTAATGCTTCACTCTGTAAACATACTGCATTTTAAATTCATTTTTCTGTTGAAAAACATCAAGGTGGATTCCAATTTTTGGCTATTATGAATAGAGAAGCAATTAACATAGTTGAACATGCATCTCTGTGGTAGGATAAAATGTGGGTAGTAGGCAGCTTTAAAAATAATTCTATTGCTAGGCCCGAAAATAACTGCTAAGATCACCATCTCTGTCATTATTCTGTGTCTATTTCATTTGTCTTATTAACCACCGGAGGAAAGATCCCTATAAGGAACCATAAGTAGAAACATCAGACCATGTAATAAATGAGGAAATGTCTTGTCTCAGGTTCCTGAAAGATTACCATATGTCCTCCAAAAGTACATGAATACACTTGTACATTCTTAGTCTATCTCTCTTTTTGATGATTCCTATACTATACTTGAAGTGATTTTTGCTCCCTGAAATTGAGAGACTGACTTATAAGAGGCTCCTACTTCTCTATCTTGCCACTACGGGAAGATGATTCTTTGTCAATGCTTTTATTTAGCACCAGGGGAAGGAATCCCAGCACCCTTCTCAGTTGCAAACAGAGCTTCAGTGAGAAACTCAATGCCTATTACCGAAGGTTCCTAAAGTATAGAAGACAATTACTCATCAGGAAAAGTGTAAGGAGGCTGTTGGCTTAGATTTTCTAAAACATACTTAATAAGGGCTCTCAAATGCATCAACCCCTACCTTTAGCCCACTGTCCAAAGGTAGGGGAGAAATGATGGTAAATAGGACAAAAGTACGTGGACCAGTTTAGAAGTAGTTCTTTTAGACCATTCCCATCTCCATTTATCATCATACCAGAAGTCCAGTTCAGTAGTATCAGGATAACAGCAGTCTGATTTAAAAGTATCGTCAAAAGAGAATCAGCAATGGTGGGTGGCACAATCCAGCAGAAAATACCAGGCCTCTGTAAAATCAGCAAACATCAGCAGGAGGGAAAAGGACATGTTCTCTGGCATTCCTCTCTCAATGAAGTGAAGATCAGCAAAGACTCAGACCAACAAAAGTTGCACAGCTAGCAACGCAACTGTGGCATCACTATCCATTGAGACCTACTTATACTCTCTACAAACATCACAAGTCCTCCTACTTGTCTTACCTCAGCAAAACATCATGTAAGCCTGCATGACAAGACACAACCATAAATTTCCATTGCAGGAAGCCTTTAAATTACAAGAGCATAGGGATGAGACAAATAGCAACACATATCTCAAAATCTACATCCAAGCCGGGCATGATGGCGCATGCCTTTAATCCCAGCACTTGGAAGGCAAAGGCAGATAGATTTCTGAGTTCAAGGCCAGCCTGGTCTACAAAGTGAGTTCCAGGACAGCTAGGGCTACACAGAGCAACCCTGTCTCTAAAAAGCAAAAAAAAAAAAAAAAAAAAAAAAAATCTACATCAAAAGCCAGAGACCATTTCCTTCTGATAATGAAGAAAAGTCAGCAGTGTTTGACAAGTTATAGTGGAAATCAATATTTTGTAATCATATGTATATGTATTACTACCATGTGTGTGCTTATGCCCATGCAAAAGAAAAGGATGATCATCCTGAAATGATTTTCTCCAACCAAACATATTTTAACATATGCGTGTGTGTATGCATAAATACTAAGGAAAACTAATTTTACTTTATATAATTAGGTAAAATACCTTGGGATATGTAGAAAGCAATAAAAACTCTAATCTACATTTATTTTAGTATTACATGAAAAATATTGTGAAATATTGCATAAATCTCTTAATATACATTTTGACATGGTAGAGCTCCTCAACACTAAATACAAGTGAATATTTTGATTAAGTTTAACTTACCACTTAAATGTTTTAAAGTATAAGTGGGTTTTGCTTTGTTCAGTTTATATGCACTGTCTCTCTTTGTCACAGGAATGAACACTCATAGTACGTGGTTTAATTTTGGTCTTAGTTTTTTGTGGGGGAGGTTTTTCTTGGCTTTTCTTTTTTATTATTTTTATTTTTATACTAAAATGACTGGTTCTTTGAAGTTGCAGTAGATTGGATGCTTTGTTTTCAGAAATGCTTTGTGTCTGAGGATGAAAGTTGTTGTTCTCTGCAATGTTTTCATGCTAGACTGAAATTTTACTGCCACTGCATTTATTTTTTAAAAAACTTGAGAAGATGAACCATGGTGTTTCTTTAAAAATGGAATACTGGATGCTATCACATGCAAAGGTCTTTTCCTAAGTACTCATATTATTCTAATAATTTTTAGTTACAATAATAGCATTCCATTACTAACGCAGCAGTGTCTCTTCATTCTAGGAGGGGAAATACTTTTATTTTTTATTTTATTATTTTTCCCATTTTTATTAGGTATTTACATCATTTATATTTCCAAAGCTATCCTGAAAGTCCCCTATACCCTCTCCCACCCCCCAAGGCCCCTTTACCCACCCACTCCCACTTCTTGGCCCTGGTGTTCCCCTGTACTGGGGCATATAAAGTTTGCAAGACCAAGGGGCCTCTCTTCCCAATGATGGCCGACTAGGCCATCTTCTGCTACATATGCAGCTAGAGACACGAGCTCTGGGGGTACTGGTTAGTTCATATTGTTGTTCCACCTATAGGGTTGCAGATCCCTTCAGCTCCTTGGGTACTTTCTCTAGCTCCTCCATTGGGGGCCCTGTATTCCCTCCAATAACTGACTGTGAGCTTCCACTTCTGTGTTTGCCAGGCACTGGCATAGCCTCACAAGAGACATCTATATCAGGTTCCTTTCAGCAAAATCTTACTGGCATATGCAATAATGTCAGCGTTTGGTGGCTGATTATGGGATGGAACCCAGGTGGGGCAGTCTCTGGATGGTCCACCCTTTCATCTCAGCTCCAAACTTTGTCTCTGTAACTTCTTCCATGGGTGTTTTGTTCCCAATTCTAAGCAGGGGCGAAGTGTCCACATTTTGTTCTTCTCACGTTTCATGTGTTTTGCAAATTGTATCTTGGGTATTCTAAGTTTCTGGGCTAATATCCACATATCAGTGAGTGCATATCATGTGAGTTATTTTGTAATTGGTTTACTTCACTCAGGATGATACCCTCTAGATCCATTCATACACCTAGGAATTTCATAAATTCATTCTTTTTAAAAGCTGAGTAGTACTTCCTTGTGTAAATGTACCATATTTTCTGTATCCATTCTTCTGTTGAGGGACATCTGGGTTCTTTCCAGCTTCTGGCTATTATAAATAAGGCTGCTATGAACATAGTGGAGCATGTGTCCTTCTTACCGGTTGGGACATCTTCTGGGTATAACCCCAGGAGAGGTATTGCTGGATCCACCAGTAGTACTATGTCCAATTTTCTGAGGAACTGCCAGACTGATTTCCAGAGTGGTTGTACAAGCTTGCACTCCTACCAGCAATGGCAGAATGTTCCTCTTTCTACACATCCTCACCAGCATATGCTGTCACATGAATTTTTTATCTTAGCCATTCTGACTGGTATGAGGTGGAATCTCAGGGTTGATTTGATTTGCATTTCCCTGATGATTAAGGATGTTGAACATACATTGTGCTGTAAAGAAAATATATCTGTATTTTATATATTTTATGCTACATTTACTAACATATATCATACACTGATACAGAGATTTTCATGTTGAGAACATTGGTTTGTATGTACATGTAAGCCTACTTTACTATAATTCCTATGTGCTAGTGCCATAACTAAGTATTAATAGCTACACATACATGAGTAATACTTTCAAACATGTGTGCACATTAAAATAGTACTTTTAAGTTGTTTTGAAAGTTAACAGGTTACTTGTACAAATTCTTACCTAGTGTACATACAGCGCTAGATTCAGTAACCAGCATTGTATAAAATCTGGAGTGCTGTGAACATATAATCCTAGTACTTAGGAAGTGGATAGGGAGAGATAAAAAATAACAAGGTCAGGCATACTTATCTACATATGGAGATCCATGTCAGCCTGAGTAACTTGAGACTATCTCATAAACAAACAATTCAAAAGTACAGCTGGAGAGATGACTCAACACTTAAGCAATGTTTGCTCGACAGATTGTCCCAAGAAGCAATGTCTACCACTCAAAACTTCTAGCTTACATGT
This sequence comes from Mus musculus, assembly GCF_000001635.26. NCBI lineage: Eukaryota > Metazoa > Chordata > Mammalia > Rodentia > Muridae > Mus > Mus musculus. The sequence continues at coordinate 63,671,500 of NC_000074.6, forward strand.
AGCTCTAGCTCTTGGGATTTCATTGCCCTCCTCTGGCCTCCATGGCACCACTATTCAGTAAATACACATCCACACAGATAGATAAATAAAAATAAGATCAATATTTTAAAAAAGAGAACAATAAGACATTCACATCCAATCAAAAGGCAAAAAGGAACTGACAATAGAGTTCAGAGCCCCAGTGGATATATCTGCATCACAATTCCTGTGTATAAAGCTTGTGGATCATCACAAAAGAGGAAGCAGACTGTAAGAGCCAGAGAACCACAATGTCCCCTGTCTCTTAGAAATGATGGAAAAGCTTCAGCCATGATACAACAACAAGTTCTGAAGCATGAAAATATCAATAAATATACATTATGAAAGAAAAACCCTAACAGATCCCAGCCACAAACAAAGTATGAAAGCAGTCATTCTCAACCTTCCTAATACTGTGACCCTTTAATGCAGCTCCTCATATTGTAGTGAAAGCCAACCATAAACCTATTTTTGTTGTGCTTCTTCATAGTTGTAATTTTACTACTGCTATGAATCATAATGTTAATATTTGTGTTTTCTGATGGTCTCTGGTAGCCCTGTGAAAAGGTCTTTTTACTCCACAAAAGAATGGCAACCCACAGAATGAGAACCACTGGACTAAAGGCAACCAAGGGCTGCTAAGAGAGGGGGAGCTAGTCATTCCCAAGTATGAGCCCCATAACTGCTTATCCAATTCTCAATGACCAACCCTGAAATCATATACAAATAAGTAGTACTTAACAGACTCAGCAGCTTGTATTTATGTAGTTATGCTTTTGTAAATAGATATAACAGTAAGAAAGAAAACAGGCCACAAATTTGAAAGAGTGTAAATGAAGAGTATATGGAAGGCTTAGAAGAAGAAAAGGGAAGGTGGAAATGATGCAATTATATTTTAACTTTAAGAACACATATATGAATAAGTTCTTAGGATTAAAAAGTAAACTGAATACCTATTAAAAGCAGTGCTTATGAAAATGAAATGAACATATAAAGATGTATTTCTTTCCTAGTCAAAAGTAAATACAGATTGTTTACAATTCCTTTTAATGATAAACAATGTTGTCAATAAATTTGAATGCCTTAATGAGACATTTCCTTCCAAGGACAATATGTATGGCTAAATTGGAGTCAACTGATCCTATCAGAAGTCAGAAAGTTCACTATTATCAAGGTTTCTCTGCTTCTTCTCCTGGTAACATCAGATTTAGGGAAGAGGAGGAAGAGGACAAGAAGGAAGAGGAGCTGGAGGAGGAGGAAGAGGAGGAAGAAGAGAAGTAGTGGAAAACAAATCTAAGACCAACAAGCCAAAGCTAAAAGAAATCTAAAATGAAACCTGGCAAGAAAAACTTCCTTTATGTGTTGGGAGCAACATTTCACACACAGCAGGGCAGGAGTGGAGAGCTAAATCAATGGAGCATAAGGATGAGAAAAAGTGATGTAAGTGTTGACTTCAGAAATAATGAACATATATTCAATTCATAAATTTAGGAGGTCTCCACTCCACATTTCTGTGATGCTGAAGTCTGCACTAGAGCAGTGTAGCTGAGCAATGGAACAACATGGTATAGCTTCTCATGGGCTCCTAACTATCCATGAATACTCACACAGGAACCACCACATAAAAAAGTCTACAAGTAAAACCCCAGGGTCCCAAGAAACACCAAGAGTATTATTACTAACTGGGGCTGGAAAACTGAGATAACAAGGAAAAGAAGCAGGAAAATTTAGAAAGAATTTTCCAGAAAATAGAGATCCCAGAAGATGCCAAAAAGATGCAGCTAGAAAGTAACAGAATGCCTATGATAGAAAACTCACATGAAACTCAAGAAGAATGAAGACCAAAGTGTGGACACTGTGCCCCTTCTTAGAATTGGGAACAAAACAGCCATGGAAGGAGTTACAGAGACAAAGTTTGGAGCTGTGATGAAAGGATGGACCATCTACAGACTGCCATATCCAGGGATCCACCCCATAATCAGCTTCCAAACGCTGACACCATTGCATACACTAGCAAGATTTTGCTGAAAGGACCCAGATGTAGCTGTCTCTTGTGAGACTATGCCGGGGCCTAGCAAACACAGAAGTGGATGCTCACAGTCAGCTATTGGATAGATCACTGGGCTCCCAATGGAGGAGCTAGAGAAAATACCCAAGGAGTTAAAGGGATCTGCAACCCTATAGGTGGAACAACATTATGAACTAACCAGTACCCCTGAGCTCTTTACTCTAGCTGCATATGTTTCAAAAGATGGCCTAGTCGGCCATCACTGGAAAGAGAGGCCCATTGGACACACAAACTGTATATGCCCCAGTACAGGAAAACGCCAGGGCCAAAAAAATGGGAATGGGTGGGTGGAGAAGTGGGGGTAGGGTATGGGGGACTTTTGGGATAGCATTGGAAATGTAATTGAGGAAAATGTGTAATAAAAAATATTAAAAATTAAAAAAAATAAAACTCACAATCAACTGAAGTTTTGGTTAGGCAAAGACCAACACACCTCACCTATCTTTTTTTTTTTTTTTTTTTTTTTTTTTTTTTTTTTTTATGTTGTTGTTTTGTTTTTTATTTTTACTTTTTTCTTTTTTTCTTTTTTTCTTTTTTTTTTTCTTTTCTTTTTTTTTCTTTTCTTTTTTTTTTCCATTTTTATTAGGTATTTAACTCATTTACATTTCCAATGCTATACCAAAAGTCACCCATATCCACCCACCCCCACTCCCCTGCCCACCCACTCCCCCTTTTTGGCCCTGGTGTTCCCCTGTACTGGGGCATATAAAGTTTGCAAGTCCAATGGGCCTCTCTTCCCAGTGATGGCCGACTAGGCCATCTTTTGATATATATGCAGCTAGAGTCAAGAGCTCCGGGGTACTGGTTAGTTCATAATGTTGTTCCACCTATAGGGTTGCAGATCCCTTTAGCTCCTTGGCTACTTTCTCTAGTTTTTATCATACAGATCTTTCACTTCCTTAGTTAGAGTCACGCCAAGATATTTTATATTATTTGTGACTATTGAGAAGGGTGTTGTTTCCCTAATTTCTTTCTCAGCCTGTTTATTCTTTGTATAGAGAAAGGCCATTGACTTGTGTGAGTTTATTTTATATCCAGCTACTTCACCGAAGCTGTTTATCAGGTTTAGGAGTTCTCTGGTAGAATTTTTAGGGTCACTTATATATACTATCATATCATCTGCAAAAAGTGATATTTTGACTTCCTCTTTTCCAATTTGTATCCCCTTGATCTCCTTTTGTTGTCGAATTGCTCTGGCTAATACTTCAAGTACTATGTTGAAAAGGTAGGGAGAAAGTGGGCAGCCTTGTCTAGTCCCTGATTTTAGTGGGATTGCTTCCAGCTTCTCTCCATTTACTTTGATGTTGGCTACTGGTTTGCTGTAGATTGCTTTTATCATGTTTAGGTATGGGCCTTGAATTCCTGATCTTTCCAAAACTTTTATCATGAATGGGTGTTGGATCTTGTCAAATGCTTTTTCTGCATCTAACGAGATGATCATGTGGTTTTTGTCTTTGAGTTTGTTTATATAATGGATTACATTGATGGATTTTCGTATATTAAACCATCCCTGCATCCCTGGAATAAAACCTACTTGGTCAGGATGGATGATTGCTTTAATGTGTTCTTGGATTCGGTTAGCGAGAATTTTATTGAGGATTTTTGCATCGATATTCATAAGAGAAATTGGTCTGAAGTTCTCTATCTTTGATGGATCTTTCTGTGGTTTAGGTATCGGAGTAATAGTGGCTTCATAAAATGAGTTGGGTAGAGTACCTTCTACTTCTATTTTGTGAAATAGTTTGTGCAGAATTGGAATTAGATCTTCTTTGAAGGTCTGATAGAACTCTGCACTAAACCCATCTGGTCCTGGGCTTTTTTTGGTTGGGAGACTATTAATAACTGCGTCTATTTCTTTTGGTGATATGGGACTGTTTAGATGGTCAACTTGATCCTGATTCAACTTTGGTACCTGGTATCTGTCCAGAAATTTGTCCATTTCGTCCAGGTTTTCCAGTTTTGTTGAGTATAGCCTTTTGTAGAAGGATCTGATGGTGTTTTGGATTTCTTCAGGATCTGTTGTTATGTCTCCCTTTTCATTTCTGATTTTGTTAATTAGGATTTTGTCCCTGTGCCCTTTAGTGAGTCTAGCTAAGGGTTTATCTATCTTGTTGATTTTCTCAAAGAACCAACTCCTCGTTTGGTTAATTCTTTGAATAGTTCTTCTTGTTTCCACTTGGTTGATTTCACCCCTGAGTTTGATTATTTCCTGCCGTCTACTCCTCTTGGGTGAATTTGCTTCCTTTTTTTCTAGAGCTTTTAGATGTGTTGTCAAGCTGCTAGTATGTGCTGTCTCCCCTTTCTTCTTGGAGGCACTCAGAGCTATGAGTTTCCCTCTTAGAAATGCTTTCATTGTGTCCCATAGGTTTGGGTACGTTGTGGCTTCATTTTCATTAAACTCTAAAAAGTCTTTAATTTCTTTCTTTATTCCTTCCTTGACCAAGGTATCATTGAGAAGAGTGTTATTCAGTTTCCACGTGAATGTTGGCTTTCCATTATTTATGTTGTTATTGAAGATCAGTCTTAGGCCATGGTGGTCTGATAGGATACATGGGACAATTTCAATATTTTTGTATCTATTGAGGCCTGTTTTGTGACCAATTATATGGTCAATTTTGGAGAAGGTCCCGTGAGGTGCTGAGAAGAAGGTATATCCTTTTGTTTTAGGATAAAATGTTCTGTAGATATCTGTCAGGTCCATTTGTTTCATAACTTCTGTTAGTTTCACTGTGTCCCTGTTTAGTTTCTGTTTCCACGATCTGTCCTTTGAAGAAAGTGGTGTGTTGAAGTCTCCCACTATTATTGTGTGAGGTGCAATGTATGCTTTGAGCTTTACTAAAGTGTCTCTAATGAATGTGGCTGCCCTTGCATTTGGTGCGTAGATATTCAGAATTGAGAGTTCCTCTTGGAGGATTTTACCTTTGATGAGTATGAAGTGTCCCTCCTTGTCTTTTTTGATAACTTTGGGTTGGAAGTCGATTTTATCCGATATTAAAATGGCTACTCCAGCTTGTTTCTTCAGTCCATTTGCTTGGAAAATTGTTTTCCAGCCTTTCACTCTGAGGTAGTGTCTGTCTTTTTCCCTGAGATGGGTTTCCTGTAAGCAGCAGAATGTTGGGTCCTGTTTGTGTAGCCAGTCTGTTAGTCTATGTCTTTTTATTGGGGAATTGAGTCCATTGATATTAAGAGATATTAAGGAGAAGTAATTGTTGCTCCCTTTTATTTTTGTTGTTAGAGTTGGCATTCTGTTCTTGTGGCTGTCTTCTTTTTGGTTTGTTGAATGATTACTTTCTTGGTTGTTCTAGGGCGTGATTTCCGTCCTTGTATTGCTTCTTTTCTGTTATTATCCTTTGAAGGGCTGGATTCGTGGAAAGATATTGTGTGAATTTGTTTTTGTCGTGGAATACTTTGGTTTCTCCATCTATGGTAATTGAGAGTTTGGCCGGGTATAGTAGCCTGGGCTGGCATTTGTGTTCTCTTAGTGTCTGTATAACATCTGTCCAGGCTCTTCTGGCTTTCATAGTCTCTGGTGAAAAGTCTGGTGTAATTCTGATAGGCCTTCCTTTATATGTTACTTGACCTTTCTCCCTTACTGCTTTTAATATTCTATCTTTATTTAGTGCATTTGTTGTTCTGATTATTATGTGTCGGGAGGAATTTCTTTTCTGGTCCAGTCTATTTGGAGTTCTGTAGGCTTCTTGTATGATCATGGGCATCTCTTTTTTTATGTTTGGGAAGTTTTCTTCTATTATTTTGTTGAAGATATTAGCTGGCCCTTTAAGTTGAAAATCTTCATTCTCATCAATTCCTATTATCCGTAGGTTTGGTCTTCTCATTGTGTCCTGGATTACCTGGATGTTTTGAGTTAGGATCCTTTTGCATTTTGTATTTTCTTTGACTGTTGTGTCGATGTTCTCTATGGAATCTTCTGCACCTGAGATTCTCTCTTCCATTTCTTGTATTCTGTTGCTGATGCTCGCATCTATGGTTCCAGATCTCTTTCCTAGGGTTTCTATCTCCAGCGTTGCCTCGCTTTGGGTTTTCTTTATTGTGTCTACTTCCCCTTTTAGTTCTAGTATGGTTTTGTTCATTTCCATCACCTGTTTGGATGTGTTTTCCTGTTTTTCTTTAATGATTTCTACCTGTTTGGCTGTGTTTTCCTGCTTTTCTTTAAGGGCCTGTAACTCTTTAGCAGTGCTCTCCTGTAATTCTTTAAGTGACTTATGAAAGTCCTTCTTGATGTCCTCTATCATCATCATGAGAAATGTTTTTAAATCTGGGTCTAGATTTTCGGTTGTGTTGGGGTGCCCAGGACTAGGTGGGGTGGGAGTGCTGCGTTCTGATGATGGTGAGTGGTCTTGATTTCTGTTAGTAGGATTCTTACGTTTGCCTTTCGCCATCTGGTAATCTCTGAAGCTAGCTGTTTTAGTTGTCACTGTTAAGAGCTTGTTCTTCAGGTGACTCTGTTAGCCTCTATGAGCAGACCTGGAGGGTAGCACTCTCCTTAGTTTCAGTGGGCAGAGTATTCTCTGCAGGCAAGCTCTCTTCTTGCAAGGCAGGTACCCAGATATCTGGTGTTCGAACCAGACTCCTGGCAGAAGTTGTGTTCCACTCACTAGAGGTCTTAGGATCACGTGTGGAATCCTGTGTGGGCCCTTGCAGGTGTCAGGCGACTCAGCTGGCAAGGTAGCCCGGGGCTCGAGTGGAGTGGAAGGGGTTTGTGCCCCAGATCAAGCCCGGGTAGCCTGCTTCCCTATGTACTGCAGTCTCATGTTCCGCGCGATTGGATTGGGGCAGGCGCTGTGTTCCACTCACCAGAGGTCTTAGGGTCCCGTGGGGAGTCCCGTGTGGGCCCTTGCGGGTGCTGGGCAAGACTCTGCTGGCAAGGTAGCCCGGGGCTCGAGTCTCGAGTCGAGCGGAAGGGACTTGTGCCCCAGATCAGGCCCGGGTAGCCTGCTTCCCTATGTACCGCAGTCTCAAGTTCCGCGCGATTGGATTGGGGCAGGCGCTGTGTTCCACTCACCAGAGGTCTTAGGGTCCCGTGGGGAGTCCCGTGTGGGCCCTTGCGGGTGTTGGGTAAGACTCTGCTGGCAAGGTAGCCCGGGGCTCGAGTCTCGAGTCGAGCGGAAGGGACTTGTGTCACCTATCTTCTTTTAAGTGGCAGATTTTATTTATTCGTTTGAAATTTCATAAGTTTTACAATGTATTTAGATCAGATTCACCTACTATTAACTATATATCTTTCCAAGTACTTCTATGTTGTGGAAAGCTCTGTGCTGCTTGTATTTTTATGTTAATTTTGATCTCCTAGAAGAGGTTGCCTGGAATGAGGAATGAGTCACTTACTCAGGTGGCTTCTTGTGAACCAATCCCCTAATGAATAAAGTAGCTAATCACTGGTCAAGTAGGTGGGACTTCTGGGTTGGATGGAGGAAGAGTGGAAGCAGGAGGGCTTTAGGCCCCTTTGAAAGAGGGACAACATAAGGGTGAGATGTTGCTGCTGGAGTTCCCCAGTATCATAGCAGATCCACAGGATTTAACATCAGAGGTATCCAATTTTAGTAAGGCTTGGAAGACTAGGTTTTTTGTTGTTGCACCCAGAGATTGAGTTACCATTGTTTCTGAACTAAGTTTCTGTTTTGTTTTCCTTCACAAGGTGGCTCCTCTGAGTTCAAGAAAAAAAAAGGCATTGGCAGCAAACTGTGAGTTTGCCTGATGTGCACCACAAAGGCTTTGGAGGATTTGAAGCATGGGGATGGCATGGTAGTGACCTGCCAGTGGAAACCTAGTGAGCTGGGTGGAGAGATTGTGGAGTTCTGAGTCAGTCTCCAGGAGATAAAAACAGATCGACCATTGACAAGGAGTGCCCACTAGTGCATTGCTGGCATAAGCACAGGAATGAGCTGGCTCATTTTTTAACATTTTCCTCCCAACACTCCTGGAATATTCTATTCTGATTTCCTCCCACATCCTTGTCCTTCTTTTATGCTGTTGTTAATAATGTCCTGAATAAAGTGCTCGATTTGCCGATTGGTATATGCAGCCATCTACTGGGAGGTCAAGAGACCTTTTAAAGAGTCAGTGCAACTGAGAAAAAGCCCTGAGATCTGCATTTGCAGATCTGCACATATCTACACGAGAGACTGCATGGCTTCCTCCAGTAATACATTTTTCATTTCCTTAAAGTTTTGTGGTAGAAATTGCTTATAAGTTTTCCCTTCAGCATCTGGAGAGTCGTGTCATTTATCTGACCACATATATTTTATTTTATGATTTTATAATATTCTAGGACTTCACTGACTGAAATTAAGATCAGATATTTGTATTCACTTATGTCTGTACTTTCAGTGGTATGCATATTTTTTCTTATGATATATAAATTTGTTGATAATAGTTATATCAAAGATAATTTACTGTGGACTTATTTATCTGTAGAAAATTATTTGATCACACAATGAGGTATTTTCTAACATTTAATTCATCTTTACACATTAGCCACCCATTTAACTATACTGTTTGCCAATTACCACACCAATGTCTAAATATCCTAGCCACTCCCTAATAGTACCACACTATACCTAGCACCTACTTTTGGCTCTTAGAGGAATTCCACATTCAATAGGCCTAAGCTGAACTTGAAGAACCTTTTCTTTGATTACAGACTCCTGTGACTCTCAGTTCCTACAGTGTTCCAGGAAATCAAGATGTGAAAAAATCCAGGTATATTCTGTAATTTTATCCAGAGGATCAGGCCCCTTTCAATCTTCTGATGCTTCTCGGGGTCTGACAGAAGCTCATTTTAGGTCTCAAACACAGAAGAAGTGATTACTTTGTCTGCCTATGCTATTGTTCGCTTTGATTGATACCAAGTAAGTTCAGGCCATTTGTAACATGAAGCAGTCTGGTAGCTTTTCCTATACAACCCAAAAATACCAGAGAGCAGTGATTATCATCCAATTCAGACAAAAGAACATGATTACTGGTCAAGCTTTCTGCACTTTTGAAAAAAATTCATTCTCTCTGGTCCACATATTCTTAGATCAAAAAGAACACAAGATTAATCTCTGACAGCATCTCTTCTCTGGAATCAAACCCACTGGCTCCATCTCATTAATTAGGTTGTGAATATGACAATCATCATCATATTTAAAGGTTTACTTAGTTTCTCATGTACAAAGTAAATTACATGTTAAAAAGATCCTCTTAAACATTTGTTAGGGTATGATTACTGTTTCTCTTGTTAATAATAATTATCATAAGATCATACAAAATTGATGATAGAATATCAATATTAATTTAATAAAAATGTGTACAAGTATATTATAGTTATTATTGCTAAAAGAATATCAATGTCTATATAAACAGATTAATTTTCAAATTTGTCGAAGCATCTAATTCTATTTGCCAAACCATCTGATTCATGATTCACATTTTAATTTTGACTTAATTTTCTAAAATCACCTAAAAAAACTTCCCCAATTAATGCAGCAAAATATCACCTTCATTTGCAAACTATGAAGATTTTCAGTTTAAATTTAGTTTAATTTTTAAAATAAGCAATTCCTCATTTCTTATAAAATTGCAAGATTTTCTGGCATAGAGAAATCAACTATATAATATAATAAATATTTATAGAACCTACTTATATGTTTAGAAATAATAGTTACAACTATCTTATTTATCTTATTATCTTGTCCCATATTGACCAGTAGCAGGATACATTAAATGAAATAGCTTAGGAAAATATTACTATAGACAATTCTCCAAAACAAGGTTCAAAGTTTTGGTAAAATTATCAAGAAGCTGTTTGCTTTTTAAAATTTGTTTAATTTTTTCATTTACATTTGAAGCAATTGGAAAAAAATTAAAAAGCTCTATTTCACTCTATCAAAGGACACACTGGCACTAGTAGGCTAGGTAGACCCTGGATCACTCTTTTCACTCTCTTAGTGTCCCCTAAACAAATCTCTAATTCCCACTCTCGTGTATCACCCTGTTATATTCTCCAACTTAGCTGGAGACTCCAAACTTAACAAGAGGTCATGTCTACCACCAGAAGTCCAGCTCCCAATTGACTGAAGACCACTATACAACCACAGGCCAGAAGACCAGAGAGGAAATTGAAACCAAGGAACAAAATACCCAACCAACAAAGACAAATCCAGAAATTAGCACCCAGACCTATAGACACCCTACATCCAAGACACCAATTTAAGAACACAATTGTCAATAAATAAGTCAAGATGTTTCCATCAGAGCCCAATTATCCTACTAGAGTAAGCCCAGAGTATTCCAACACAGATAAAGTACAAGAAAAAGACCTTAAAACCTATGTATTAAAGGTGATTAAAATCCATGTAAAAGAAACTTAACGACTCATGGAAAAAAAATTGAGGAAAAAACATACAAAAGACCCCTTCTGCTTGATCTTTTCTGCTGGGACAGACTCATAGTTGGTCTGCTCCTGTGAAGACACCATATCCCTTCCCATCCTAGAGGATTCTCTGCACTCAGTGCAGTTGATTAAAAACCTCCTCCCACACACACACACATACCACTCCTCTCCACCCCCAGTCCTAGAGCTGCTACTGGGAGCCTGATGGACTCAGGACCCATCACCCAACAAAACCCCTGCCCTTCTGAATACCATTCCCCTTCTGTCCCTACCACTCCTTCTGCCCAGTCTTCTCTAATGGGCCAGACTCCTAGTTGGTCTGCTCCCATGAGGACACCATATCCAGACCCATCCTAGAAGACTTGATGCACTGAGAGCAGTTGAGCAGTTGAGGATCTGCTACACTCTGAGCAGTTGAGAACTAGATGTACTCAGAGCAGTTGGACAAGAGCATGACTGCTCCACTGAAGACCCAACATTATGAAGACCTCCCAGGAGACCTACTGCAGCCAGGGAAACAGAGCAGCAACTTCTCTGCTCCTGTGAAGAGCCCCTGATTAGAAAGCTAAACATTTGGTCTGCTACAGCCAGGGCCACAGGCCTACTGGGGGCCTAAATCAATCCAGGGACAAAAGCGGCAGACTCCATACAGTTTCTTGTCCAGACCAAGAAACACCAGGTATACCCAGATGGTGAAAGGCAAGCACAAGACCATAAGCAACAGAAGCCGAAATGCATGGGCATCATGAGACGAGAACTCAGTTCTCCCACCATAACAAGCCCTGAATACAGGAAACACACACCTGAAAATCAGAAATCTGTCCTAAAATCCTATCTCATGACTATAATAGAGTTCTTTAAGAAGGTTATCAATAACTCATTGAAAGAAATACAGGAAAACACAGGTAAACAGGTGAAAGGATTGAATAAAGTCATTCAAGACCTAAAAGTGGAAGTAGAAACAATAAAGAAAACACAAATGGAGGCAAACCTGGAAATAAAAAACCTAGAAAAGAGGACAGGAATTACAGATGTAATCACTAACAGAATACAAGAGATAGAAGAGAAAATCTCAGGTGTAGATGATACCATAGAAGAGATTGACAGAACTGTCAAAGAAAATTCAAAACATTAAAAACCCCTAGCCCAAAGCATCCAGGAAATTCAGGGCACAATGGAAAGACCAAATCTAAGAATATTTGGAATAGAGCAGAATGAAGATTCCCAGCTCAAAGAAGCTGAAAATGGATAGGGAAGCAGGCTACCCGGGCCTGATCTGGGGCACAAGTCCCTTCCGCTCGACTCGAGACTCGAGCCCCGGGCTACCTTGACAGCAGAGTCTTGCCCAACACCCGCAAGGGCCCACACGGGACTCCCCACGGGACCCTAAGACCTCTGGTGAGTGGACCACAGTGCCTGCCCCAATCCAATCGCGTGGAACATGAGACTGCGGTACATAGGGAAGCAGGCTACCCGGGCTTGATCTGGGGCACAAACCCCTTCCACTCCACTCGAGCCCCGGCTACCTTGCCAGCTGAGTCGCCTGACACCCGCAAGGGCCCACACAGGATTCCACACGTGATCCTAAGACCTCTAGTGAGTGGAACACAACTTCTGCCAGGAGTCTGGTTCGAACACCAGATATCTGGGTACCTGCCTTGCAAGAAGAGAGCTTGCCTGCAGAGAATACTCTGCCCACTGAAACTAAGGAGAGTGCTACCCTCCAGGTCTGCTCATAGAGGCTAACAGAGTCACCTGAAGAACAAGCTCTTAACAGTGACAACTAAAACAGCTAGCTTCAGAGATTACCAGATGGCGAAAGGCAAACGTAAGAATCCTACTAACAGAAATCAAGACCACTCACCATCATCAGAACGCAGCACTCCCACCCCACCTAGTCCTGGGCACCCCAACACAACCGAAAATCTAGACCCAGATTTAAAAACATTTCTCATGATGATCATAGAGGACATCAAGAAGGACTTTCATAAGTCACTTAAAGATTTACAGGAGAGCACTGCTAAAGAGTTACAGGCTCTTAAAGAAAAGCAGGAAAACACAGCCAAACAGGTGATGGAAATGAACAAAACCATACTAGAACTAAAAGGGGAAGTAGACACAATAAAGAAAACCCAAAGCGAAGCAACGCTGGAGATAGAAACCCTAGGAAAGAGATCTGGAACCATAGATGCGAGCATCAGCAACAGAATACAAGAAATGGAAGAGAGAATCTCAGGTGCAGAAGATTCCATAGAGAACATCGACACAACAGTCAAAGAAAATACAAAATGCAAAAGGATCCTAACTCAAAACATCCAGGTAATCCAGGACACAATGAGAAGACCAAACCTACGGATAATAGGAATTGATGAGAATGAAGATTTTCAACTTAAAGGGCCAGCTAATATCTTCAACAAAATAATAGAAGAAAACTTCCCAAACATAAAAAAAGAGATGCCCATGATCATACAAGAAGCCTACAGAACTCCAAATAGACTGGACCAGAAAAGAAATTCCTCCCGACACATAATAATCAGAACAACAAATGCACTAAATAAAGATAGAATATTAAAAGCAGTAAGGGAGAAAGGTCAAGTAACATATAAAGGAAGGCCTATCAGAATTACACCAGACTTTTCACCAGAGACTATGAAAGCCAGAAGAGCCTGGACAGATGTTATACAGACACTAAGAGAACACAAATGCCAGCCCAGGCTACTATACCCGGCCAAACTCTCAATTACCATAGATGGAGAAACCAAAGTATTCCACGACAAAACCAAGTTCACACAATATCTTTCCACGAATCCAGCCCTTCAAAGGATAATAACAGAAAAGAAGCAATACAAGGACGGAAATCACGCCCTAGAACAACCAAGAAAGTAATCATTCAACAAACCAAAAAGAAGACAGCCACAAGAACAGAATGCCAACTCTAACAACAAAAATAAAAGGGAGCAACAATTACTTTTCCTTAATATCTCTTAATATCAATGGACTCAATTCCCCAATAAAAAGACATAGACTAACAGACTGGCTACACAAACAGGACCCAACATTCTGCTGCTTACAGGAAACCCATCTCAGGGAAAAAGACAGACACTACCTCAGAGTGAAAGGCTGGAAAACAATTTTCCAAGCAAATGGACTGAAGAAACAAGCTGGAGTAGCCATTTTAATATCGGATAAAATCGACTTCCAACCCAAAGTTATCAAAAAAGACAAGGAGGGACACTTCATACTCATCAAAGGTAAAATCCTCCAAGAGGAACTCTCAATTCTGAATATCTACGCACCAAATGCAAGGGCAGCCACATTCATTAGAGACACTTTAGTAAAGCTCAAAGCATACATTGCACCTCACACAATAATAGTGGGAGACTTCAACACACCACTTTCTTCAAAGGACAGATCGTGGAAACAGAAACTAAACAGGGACACAGTGAAACTAACAGAAGTTATGAAACAAATGGACCTGACAGATATCTACAGAACATTTTATCCTAAAACAAAAGGATATACCTTCTTCTCAGCACCTCACGGGACCTTCTCCAAAATTGACCATATAATTGGTCACAAAACAGGCCTCAATAGATACAAAAATATTGAAATTGTCCCATGTATCCTATCAGACCACCATGGCCTAAGACTGATCTTCAATAACAACATAAATAATGGAAAGCCAACATTCACGTGGAAACTGAATAACACTCTTCTCAATGATACCTTGGTCAAGGAAGGAATAAAGAAAGAAATTAAAGACTTTTTAGAGTTTAATGAAAATGAAGCCACAACGTACCCAAACCTATGGGACACAATGAAAGCATTTCTAAGAGGGAAACTCATAGCGCTGAGTGCCTCCAAGAAGAAACGGGAGACAGCACATACTAGCACCTTGACAACACATCTAAAAGCCCTAGAAAAAAAGGAAGCAAATTCACCCAAGAGGAGTAGACGGCAGGAAATAATCAAACTCAGGGGTGAAATCAACCAAGTGGAAACAAGAAGAACTATTCAAAGAATTAACCAAACGAGGAGTTGGTTCTACCCTTAGCTAGACTCACTAAAGGGCACAGGGACAAAATCCTAATTAACAAAATCAGAAATGAAAAGGGAGACATAACAACAGATCCTGAAGAAATCCAAAACACCATCAGATCCTTCTACAAAAGGCTATACTCAACAAAACTGGAAAACCTGGACGAAATGGACAAATTTCTGGACAGATACCAGGTACCAAAGTTGAATCAGGATCAAGTTGACCATCTAAACAGTCCCATATCACCAAAAGAAATAGACGCAGTTATTAATAGTCTCCCAACCAAAAAAAGCCCAGGACCAGATGGGTTTAGTGCAGAGTTCTATCAGACCTTCAAAGAAGATCTAATTCCAATTCTGCACAAACTATTTCACAAAATAGAAGTAGAAGGTACTCTACCCAACTCATTTTATGAAGCCACTATTACTCTGATACCTAAACCACAGAAAGATCCATCAAAGATAGAGAACTTCAGACCAATTTCTCTTATGAATATCGATGCAAAAATCCTCAATAAAATTCTCGCTAACCGAATCCAAGAACACATTAAAGCAATCATCCATCCTGACCAAGTAGGTTTTATTCCAGGGATGCAGGGATGGTTTAATATACGAAAATCCATCAATGTAATCCATTATATAAACAAACTCAAAGACAAAAACCACATGATCATCTCGTTAGATGCAGAAAAAGCATTTGACAAGATCCAACACCCATTCATGATAAAAGTTTTGGAAAGATCAGGAATTCAAGGCCCATACCTAAACATGATAAAAGCAATCTACAGCAAACCAGTAGCCAACATCAAAGTAAATGGAGAGAAGCTGGAAGCAATCCCACTAAAATCAGGGACTAGACAAGGCTGCCCACTTTCTCCCTACCTTTTCAACATAGTACTTGAAGTATTAGCCAGAGCAATTCGACAACAAAAGGAGATCAAGGGGATACAAATTGGAAAAGAGGAAGTCAAAATATCACTTTTTGCAGATGATATGATAGTATATATAAGTGACCCTAAAAATTCTACCAGAGAACTCCTAAACCTGATAAACAGCTTCGGTGAAGTAGCTGGATATAAAATAAACTCAAACAAGTCAATGGCCTTTCTCTATACAAAGAATAAACAGGCTGAGAAAGAAATTAGGGAAACAACACCCTTCTCAATAGTCACAAATAATATAAAATATCTTGGCGTGACTCTAACTAAGGAGGTGAAAGATCTGTATGATAAAAACTTCAAATCTCTGAAGAAAGAAATTAAAGAAGATCTCAGAAGATGGAAAGATCTCCCATGCTCATGGATTGGCAGGATCAACATTGTAAAAATGGCTATCTTGCCAAAAGCAATCTACAGATTCAATGCAATCCCCATCAAAATTCCAACTCAATTCTTCAACGAATTGGAACGAGCAATTTGCAAATTTGTCTGGAATAACAAAAAACCTAGGATAGCAAAAAGTCTTCTCAAGGATAAAAGAACTTCTGGCGGAATCACCATGCCAGACCTAAAGCTTTACTACAGAGCAATTGTGATAAAAACTGCATGGTACCGGTATAGAGACAGACAAGTAGACCAATGGAATAGAATTGAAGATCCAGAAATGAACCCACACACCTATGGTCACTTGATCTTCGACAAGGGAGCTAAAACCATCCAGTGGAAGAAAGACAGCATTTTCAACAATTGGTGCTGGCACAACTGGTTGTTATCGTGTAGAAGAATGCGAATCGATCCATACTTATCTCCTTGTACTAAGGTCAAATCTAAGTGGATCAAGGAACTTCACATAAAACCAGAGACACTGAAACTTATAGAGGAGAAAGTGGGGAAAAGCCTTGAAGATATGGGCACAGGGGAAAAATTCCTGAACAGAACAGCAATGGCTTGTGCTGTAAGATCGAGAATCGACAAATGGGACCTAATGAAACTCCAAAGTTTCTGCAAGGCAAAAGACACCGTCAATAAGACAAAAAGACCACCAACAGATTGGGAAAGGATCTTTACCTATCCTAAATCAGATAGGGGACTAATATCCAACATATATAAAGAACTCAAGAAGGTGGACTTCAGAAAATCAAATAACCCCATTAAAAAATGGGGCTCAGAACTGAACAAAGAATTCTCACCTGAGGAATACCGAATGGCAGAGAAGCACTTGAAAAAATGTTCAACATCCTTAATCATCAGGGAAATGCAAATCAAAACAACCCTGAGATTCCACCTCACACCAGTCAGAATGGCTAAGATCAAAAATTCAGGTGACAGCAGATGCTGGCGAGGATGTGGAGAAAGAGGAACACTCCTCCATTGTTGGTGGGAGTGCAGGCTTGTACAACCACTCTGGAAATCAGTCTGGCGGTTCCTCAGAAAACTGGACATAGTACTACCGGAGGATCCCGCAATACCTCTCCTGGGCATATATCCAGAAGATGCCCCAACAGGTAAGAAGGACACATGCTCCACTATGTTCATAGCAGCCTTATTTATAATAGCCAGAAGCTGGAAAGAACCTAGATGCCCCTCAACAGAGGAATGGATACAGAAAATGTGGTACATCTACACAATGGAGTACTACTCAGCTATTAAAAAGAATGAATTTATGAAATTCCTAGCCAAATGGATGGACCTGGAGGGCATCATCCTGAGTGAGGTAACACATTCACAAAGAAACTCACACAATATGTATTCACTGATAAGTGGATATTAGCCCCAAACCTAGGATACCCAAGATATAAGATATAATTTGCTAAACACATGAAACTCAAGGAGAATGAAGACTGAAGTGTGGACACTATGCCCCTCCTTAGATTTGGGAACAAAACACCCATGGAAGGAGTTACAGAGACGGAGTTTGGAGCTGAGATGAAAGGATGGACCATGTAGAGACTGCCATAGCCAGGGATCCACCCCATAATCAGCATCCAAACGCTGACACCATTGCATACACTAGCAAGATTTTATTGAAAGGACGCAGATGTAGCTGTCTCTTGTGAGACTATGCCGGGGCCCAGCAAACACAGAAGTGGATGCTCACAGTCAGCTAATGGATGGATCATAGGGCTCCCAATGGAGGAGCTAGAGAAAGTAGCCAAGGAGCTAAAGGGATCTGCAACCCTATAGGTGGAACAACATTATGAGCTAACCAGTACCCCGGAGCTCTTGACTCTAGCTGCATATATATCAAAAGATGGCCTAGTCGGCCATCACTGGAAAGAGAGGCCCATTGGACTTGCAAACTTTATATGCCCCAGTACAGGGGAATACCAGGTCCAAAAAGGGGGAGTGGGTGGGCAGGGGAGTGGGGGTGGGTGGATATGGGGGACTTTTGGTATAGCATTGGAAATGTAAATGAGTTAAATACCTAATAAAAAATGGAAAAAAAAAAGAATCTGAAAATGTCTACAACAAAAACATAGAAGAAAACTTCCACAACCTAAAGAAAGAGATGCCCATAGAGGTACAAAAAGCCTATAGAACACCAAATAAATGAGACCAGAAAAGAGAATCCTCTCTTCACACAATAATCAAAACTCTAAATGCACAGGGAAAAAAGAATATGAAAAGCTTCAAAGGAAAAAGGCCAAGTAACATACAAAGGTAGACTTATCAGAATTACACCAGACTTCTCAACAGAGACTATAAAAGCCAGAAGAGCCTGGTTAAATGTCACGCAAAGTCTAAGAGGACACAAATGTCAGCCTAGGCTACTATACCGGCAAACCTCTCAATCAACATAGATGGAAAAAACAAAATATTCCAGGATAAAACCAAATTCAAACAGTATCTATCTACCAATCCAGTCCTACCGAGCATCCTGGAAGGAAAATTTCAACACAAGGAAGGTACCTGCACCAAAATAGAACAAGATATTAAGCATCTCACAACAAAGCCCAAAGCAGAGAACCAAAAGCACATAAAACCACCTACAAAAACAAATATATCAGGAACCAACAGTCATATCTTTTAATATCTCTCAGTATTTTTTTGTAGTTTTTAAAAATATTTTTATTACGTATTTTCCTCAATTACATTTCCAATGCTATCCCAAAAGTCTCCCATACCCTCCCCCCCACTTCCCTACCCACCCATTCCCACTTTTTGGCCCTGGCGTTCCCCTGTACTGGGGCATATAAAGTTTGCATGTCCAATTCAACTCACCTATAATAAGACATAAGCTAACAGACTAGACACACACACAAGATCCAGCATTTTTCTACATACAAGAAATGTAACTCAGTAACAAATGCAGGCACTCTCTCAGAGTAAAGGGATAGAAAAGGGTCTTCCAAGCAGATGGCCCCAGGAAACAAGCTGAAGTTGCCATCCTAATATCCAATAAAATAGACTCTCAACCAAAAGTTATCAAGTCAGATAAAGAAGGACACTTCATAGTCATCAAGGGGGAAATCCACCAAGAAGAAGTCTCAATTTTGAACATGTATACTCCAAATGCAAGAGCACCAAAATTCATAAAAGAAACTTTACTGAAGTCCAAAACCCACATTGAACCCCACACAATAACAGTGATTTCAATACCCCACTCTCACCAATGGACAGGTCATTAAAACAGAAACTAAACAGAGACAGAGTTTTGTAGGCAAATGGATGGAACTTGAAAATATCATCATGGTAACTCAGATCCAAAAGGACATGCATGGTATGTACTCACTAATAAGTGAATATTACCCCCCCCACACACACCCCACACACACACACAAGGCACAGAATACCCAAGATACAGGCCACAGAACTCAAATGTCAACAAGCTGAAGTGCTCAAGTGCAGATGTCACAGTCCCACATGGGAGGGAGAAGAAAGCAATCACAAGTGGGGAGGAAGGGAGGGACCTGGGAGGGAAAGTCAATGGAGTAGAGCAGAGGGGGACCTAGTCTGCTACTGGGTGAGGGAAAAAGGACTGAAGCCCTGAGGGCCAGCAGAAAGAACTTAAACAGGCAATCTTGGGAGGTTGGAGTTTGGGAGACACCTAGAATGCACCAAAGAACTGAGAGCTGAGAGTCTCTCAGGACTCAAAGGGAGGGACCTTTAATGTAATGCCTGACAGTAGGGAGAGGGAACTTATAGAGCCCACCTCCAGCAAGAAGACAGGACATCAAATGAGGGAGGGGGTTGCATCCACAGTCACAACTCTGACCAATATTTGTTCCCATCTGAAAGAATTACATGAATGGAAATGAAAAGGAGCCTGAGAAAAAGAAAGTTCAGCAACAGGCCCAAAGAGGGATCCAGCTCAAGATGAGGTCCCAAGGCCTTCCAATATTACTGAAGCTATGGAGCACTTACAAAAAGGGACTTAGCATGACTGTACTCCACAAGACCCACCAAGCAGTGTAAAGAGTCAGAGGCAGGTAGTTGCACCCAACCAAAGGACAATGGGCTCCCAGTTGAGGGTTAGGGCCAACCACCCATGTCAAATTTTTTAACCCAGAATTATTCTTGTCTAAAGGAAACACAGAGACAAAAATGGAGCAGAGACTGAAGAAAAGGTCATCCAGAGACCTCCAAACCTAGGGATCCATCCCATGTGCAGACACCAAACACTGACACTATTGCTGATGCCAGGAAATACTTGCTGACAGGAGCCTGGTATAGATATCCCCTGAAAGGCTCTGCCAGCGTCTGACTAATACAGATACAGATAGTCATAGCCAACCATTGGACTGAGCTCAGGAAACCCAATAGAAGAGTTAGGGGAGAGTGACTAAAGGAGCTGAAGGAGATGGCAATCCCATAGGAAGAACAATAATATCAACTAACTGGAATCCCTCAGAGCTCCCAGACACTAATCACTAACCAAAGTGTATATATGAATAGGTCCGTGACTGCAGCTACATATGTAGCAGAGGATGACCTTATCTGGCATCAATGGAAGGGGAAGCCATTGGTCCTGTGGAGGCTTGATGTCCCAGTGTAGGGGGATGCTAGAGAACTGAAGTAGGAGCTGGTGGAGTGCAGGAGCACGGGGGATTTGATAGGGAATTTGTGGAGGGAGGACTGCAAAGAGAAACATTTGAAATGTAAATAAATAAAATAACCAATAAAAAAGAAGAAAGCAAAAAAAAAAATAAATAAAAAGAATAAGTCCAAGTATCACTATTTGTAGATGATAGGGTAGTATACATAAGTGTCCCCAAAAATTCTACCAGAGAAAACTACAGCTGATTAAAAAAAAAACAAAAAACAAAAACAAAAACAAAAACAAAAACAAAAACAGTTCAGCAAAGTAGTGGGATATAAAATTACCTCAAACAAATTGATAGCCTCCCTTTGTACAAATGACAGACTGAGAAAGAAATTAGGGAGAAAACACCCTTTACAATAGCCAAAAACAATATATCACTGTATAACTCCAATCAAGTAAGTGAAAGATTTGTATGGTAAGAAGTTCAAATCCCTGAAGAATGAAACTGAAGTAGATGTTGGAAGACAGAAAGATATCCCATGCTCAAGGATAGATAGGACTAACATGGTAAAAACGGCCATCTTACCAAAAGCAATCTACAGACTCAATGCAATAGCCATCAAAATTCCAACACAATTTTTATTGACCTTAAAGGAGCAATTCTCAACTTCATATAGAAAAACAAACAAAAATAAAAATAAAAAAAAAAACAGAATAGCTAAAACAATCCTGAACAATAAAAGAACTTTGAGAGGAATCACTGTTCCTGACCTCAAGCTGAACTACAGAGCAATAGTCATAAAATCTGCATGGTATTGGTATAGCAACAGGTACGTTAATCAAAAAATAGAATCAAAGACCCAGAAATAAACCCAAATATCTATGGGTACTTCATTTTTGATAAAGAAGCCAATACCATACAAATGAAAAAAAGAAAGCATCTTTAATGAATTCTACTAGTATAACTGAATGTCTGCATGTAGGAAAACAAAAATATATACATATATATTAACCTGTACAAAACACAAGTCCAAGTGAATCAAAGACCTCAACATAAAACATGATACACTAAATCTCATAAAAGAGAAAATGGAAAATATCCTTGAACTCATTGGTACAGGAGACAATTTCCTGAACAGGCTCTAAGTTCAACAATTGATAAATAGGACCTCATAAAATTGCACAGATTCTGTAAGGTAAAGGACATTTTCAGTATGGCAAAATGCCAATCTACAGATTGGGAAAGGATCTTCACCAACCCTATGTCTGACAGAATGGCTAATCTACAAAATTTATAAAAGAATCCAAGAAGTTAGACACAAACAATGCAAATAACTCAGTTACTTTTAGTGTACAGAGCTAAACAGAGAATTCTCAATAGAGGAACCTCAAATGGGTGAGAAGCACCTAAATAAATGTTTAACATCCTTAGTCATCAGGGAAATACAAACCAAAACAACTCTGAGGATCCTACTTACACCCATCAGAATGGCTATGATCAAAAATTCAAGAAATAGTACGTGCTGGTGAGGATGTATAGCAAAGGGAACACTTCTTCATTGCTTCTAGGAATGCAATCTTGTATAACCACTTACACAATTAGGCAGTTTCTCAGAAAACTGAGAATATTTCTACCTCAAGACCAAGCAACACCACTTCTAGGCATATACCCAAAAATGCTCCAGTGTCTTGAAAAAAGACAGTTGCTCAATTATGTTTAAAGCAGCTTTATTCTCAATAGCCAGAAACTGAAAACAACCTGAATATCCCTCACCTGAAAGAATGGATAAATAAATGTGGTACATCTACACAATAGAATTCTATTCCGCTATTAAAAACAAAGACATCATGAAATTTGCAGACAAATAGATAGAAGTTGATAAAATCATCCGGAGTGAGGTAAACCATTCCCAAAAGGACATGAATGATATTGATTCATTTATAAGTGGATATTAACCATAAAGTACAGGAAACTCTTGGTAGTCTAAGGACCTAGAGAAGCTAAAAGAGAAGGAAGGCATAAGTAAGGACCCTTGAGTCTTTCTTAGAAGGTAAAGTGAAATAGTCATATAGATGAAGAAAACTGGGAGGGAAAGGAGGTAGAAAGGGGGTTGGGGGGTTCAGGATCAGAGTGGAGAAGGACAGGAGAAATTGATAGATGTCCATGAGAATGAGTGGAAGTCGTGAAATGGGGGACATCTCTAGGATGAGACAGAGACCTGGGAGAAGGATGTCAACCAAGAATCAATGTGAGTGACTTTATCTGTGACTGACAACATTATGATAGGGAACCTGAGGACACCATCTCTTGTAGCCAGGCAGGAACTCCAGTGGAGCAATAGAGACACCAATCTGCACACACTTTCGACTCAAGATTTGTCAAGATGTGTCTGCACACAACTTTCGACTCAAGATTTGTCATGACTACATGAGTTGCAGGCACTGAGATTGGGACAGGGACTGAAGGAGTAGCCAACAAATAACCATCCAAAATTGAGACCCATCCCATGGGAAAACACCAATTGCTGACACTATTAATGATACTCTTTTAGGCTTGCAGACAGGAGCCTAGGATGGCTGTTTTCTGAAAGGCTCCACTGAGCAGCTGACTCAGATACATGCATACACTCACAGCCAAACATCGGATGGAGCTTGGAGACTCTTACTGAGGAGTAAGAGGAAGGATTGTTGGCCTGAGAGGGATGGGAGCTCTACAGGAAGACCGGGAGAGTCAACTTACCCCAATCCTTGGGGCTCAGAGACTGAATCACCAACCAAAACCAACATGGGCTGGACCTAGGCCTCCCCACACATGTGTAGCAGATTTGTAGCCTGGTCTTCATGTGGGTCCTGAACAACTGGAGCAAGGGATATCCCAAAAGTTGTTGCCTGTATTTGGGATATGTTCTTCTAGATGCCTTGTCTAGCCTCAGTGAGAGAAGAGGGACTTAGACTCACAGATACCTGGGGTACCAGGTGCGAAGATACTCAGAAGAGAAAGGAGGAGGGATGGAGAAAGGATTGGAGGAGGGGGTGATTAAGAGTGAAGCAGTGAATAGGATGTAAAATGGGTGTTAAAAATAAAAGAAAAAGAAATACAGGAGTTTTCTCAAAAGACAATTTCCAGCAAGCTTATTGCTAACATCAAATTAAATGGAGAGGAACGCAGAGCAATTCCACTAAAATTAAGAATAAGACAAGGCTATCCACTCTCCCCACATCTATTAATATAGTCCTCACGATTCTATATGTAATAAGACAACTAAAAGTGATCAAGAGGATAAGAATTTGAAAAGAAAAAGTCACAGTTTTGCTATTCACAGATAGTAGGATAGCATTCATAAACAACCGCAAATACTCTAGAAGTGAACTTCTGTAACTGATAAATATCTTTATCAAAATGGCTGGATACAAGATTAACTCATAAAAAAACTCAGTAGCCTTCTTACATACAAATAAAAAATGGACTGAAAAGTAACACAGTGACACAACACAATAACCATGAATCATATGAAATATTTTGAAATATCTCTGAGTAAGCAAGTGAAAGACTTATGTCATAAAAACTTCAAGTCTTTGAAGAAATTAAAGAAGACATCAGAAGATAGAGAGTTCTTCTATGCTCACATATCACTCAGATCAATATAAGAATAATGGCCATCTACATTTTCATTACAATCCCCTATAAAATTCCAACACAATTCTTTCCAAACCTTGAGAAGATGATACTCAATTTTATATGGAAAATCAAAAGGAAGGAAGGATGGAAGGAAGGAAGGAAGGAAGGAAGGAAGGAAGGAAGGAAGGAAGGAAGGAAGGAAGGAAGGAAGGGAAAGAAAATAGAATAGATAGAACAATTTTGAAAAATAAAAATAACTTCTGAAGTTATCATCATCCCTGATTTTGAGCTGTACTACAGATCTACAGTAATAAAAAACAGATAGTATTATTATAAAACAGACATGTTGATAAATGCAATCAAATTGAATATACAGACATAAATTCCTACACAAATGGACACCTGATTTTAAATAATGAGACCAGAAAGACACATAGAAAAAAGCAGCTTCAAAAAAATAGTGCTAGTCAAACTTGATGTCTGCATGAAGAATAATACAAATAGATCCATATCTATCACTCTCAATCAAGCTCAAGTCCAAGTGGATTAGGGACCTCAACATAAAACCAGATACACTGAACTCCAAATAGAAAAATTGAGAAACAACCTTGAACACATTGACCTAGGAGGCACCATTTTTCAACAGAACACCTCTAGTGCCAGAACTAACAATGACCAATACGTGTGATCTCAGGAAACTGAGAAAATTTTATAAGGCAAAGGACACCATCAATTACATAACAGGTTCCCTAGTGAATAGGAACTTTTTTTTTACCAACTTCATATCATGTAGAAGACTAACATCTAAAAACTATCAAGAAGCTAGATGTCAAAACCTCAAATAATCTAGTTTAAAAAGGGGTAGAGATACAGAGAATACTTAATAAAGAAATCTTAAATGGCTGAAAAACACTTTAAAAAGTGTTCAACATCCTTAACCACCAGGGAAATGCAAATCAAAACTACTTTGAGTTTTCATCTTATATGTGTTAGAAAGTGAAAGATCAATATCACAAGTGACAGCCCTGTGAGCAAAAATGTGGATGGAGCAAAGTACAACCACTATGTAAATCAAGATCATGTTTCTCAGTAAACTAGAAAATATCTACCTCTAGAACCAGCTAAACAACTCTTGGGCATAGACCCAAAGGATACTCCATCCTACCACAAAAAAATATTTGCTCAACTATATTCCTAGTGGAATTCTTTATAATAGCTCACAGTTAAAAACAGCCTGTATGTCCCTCAACAGAGGAATGTATACAGAAAATGTGGTACATTTACACAATGAAATACTACTCAGCTAATAAAAACAATGACTTCATGAAATTCACAGGCAAATGGATGGAACTTGGACATATTGTCCTCAGTGAGGTAGCTTAGTCATAAAAGAACACACACAGTATTTACTCACTGATAAGTGGATACTAGCCCCAAAGTTCAAAATATCCAAGATTCAATTCACAGACCATATAAAGACCAAGAAGAAGGAAGACCAAAATGTGGATGCTTCAGTGCTTAGAAAGGTGAACAAAATACAGGAGGAAATATGGAAACAAAGTGTGGAGTGGAGACTGAAGGAAAGGCCATCCAGAGACTGCCTCGCCTGGGGTTCCATCCCATATACAGCCACCAAACCTGGATGCTATTGTGGATGTGCTTGCTGATAGAACTCTGATATGACTATCTCCTGAGAGGCTCTGCCAAAGCCTGAAAAATACAGCAGCAGATGCTTATAGCCAACCATTGAACTGAGTGCAGGATCCAGGATGGAGGAGTTGGAGGAGATACTAGAGGAGCTGAGGGAGGTTGCAGCCCCATGGAGAGAGAAACAATGTCAACTGGCCAGTCTCCCCAAAGCTCCCAGGGACTGGACCACCAACCAAAGAATACACATGGAAGGACCCATGGCTCTGGCCTCATATGTGGCAGAAGATGGCCTTGTTGGACATCAGTGGGAGGAGAGGCCCTTATACCTGAGGGTATTCGATGCCCCAGTGTAGGGGAATGCCAGAAAGAAAAGATGGGAATGGGTGGGTGGGTGGTCTGGTGGTAGAGCACCCTCATAGAGGCAGGGGGAGAGGGGATGGGACAAGGGGTTTCCAAAGGGAAGACCTAGAAAGGGAAAAACATTTGAAGTGTAAATAAAGAAAATATCCAAATATAAATATAATTAATAATAATAATTTTAAAAATACCCTGTATGTTTATCAAGAGAAGAATGGATAAATAAAATGTGGTCTCCTTACAGTATACTGTATTACTCAGTTGTTAAAAAATTGACATCATGAAATCTGTAACGAAATAGATGTAACCTGAAAATGTCATTCTTAGTGAGTTAAGAAACACATGGTATGTACCCACTTTTAAGATTAGCTGTTAAACAAATGATAATCATTGAACAATATGCAGACCTAGGAAGGCTAAGTAAAAAGGAACACTCTGTGGGGAAATGCATGAATCTTCTTGGGAAAAAGAGATAGAAAACATTTGCAGGTGGACTGGGAACATGTAGGAAAGGGAACAGAAAAATCAGATTGGAGAAGGAATGGACAGAGAATTCAGAAAGAGATAACTGGAATTAAAGGGTATTTCGGAGAAAGATGCGATATATAAACCTAGTCCAGAAGAAACTCCCAGCAATCTACTAGGGTGATCCTAGTGATGTCATCTTGCAATGGAGGATAATGGAGCCTCAACTTTCCATCCTCTGTAACCAGGCAAAGCTTCCAGCAGTGGAAGTGGGACAACAACCTAGACATAAAACCTTTGACCTAGCATCTATTCTGCCTGCAAGATATGCAGGAAAAATTGGAAGTGCAGAATGTGTGAGAGTGGCTAGGTAATGACTCATCTAATTTGAGACTGTAACCAAGAGATAAATGGGAACGCATGTTAGACACTGCCTGGATGACCAGGAGGCTGGGTAGTCCAGAAACCTGATATAAAGAAAACAAACAATAAAATTATTCGTAATAATATTATACTACACTCATTGATCAGTGCCTAGCCCAACCATCATCAGAAAGGTTTCCTTCAGCATCTGATGAGAGTAGACACAGAGACACACAGCAGAGTGGTAGAAATAAAGAAAGCCCAAATTGAAGGTCTCCATCAGGTCTTTCCCCTTGGAGTTCAATGATCCCCATTAAGGAGGCTAGGAAGTATAAGAGCCAGAGGGGTTGAGAACCAGCAGAACATGGCCAAAAGAATCATTTAAACAGGGCTTGTAGGGGCTCACTGAGACTGGAGTGGCAATGGGTCTGCACTAGGTTCGTCTCTTCAGTGCTATGGTTGTTAACTTGTGTTTTTGTGGGACTTTTAACTGTGGAAGTAGAAACATCTCTGATTACTTTGCCTGCTTCGGGGACCCTTTACCCCCTGCCTCAAACAATCTTGATATGAGGATTTGGGCATAGTTTTACTAAATTTTGTTATTTTATGTTTAGTGGATATTCCTGGGAACCCTGGCCTTTTCTGAAGAAAAACAAAACAAAACAAAACAAAACAAAAACAAAAACAAAAACATGGATCTGGTGAAGAGAGAAAAGGAGGGGATTCTGAGGAATAGAGAATGGGGGAAATTTTGGTTAGATTTTTTGAAATCCGAAATAAGAAAACAAAAACAAAAGCCAGGGCTCTAGTATGTTTTGTTCAAGTGTAAACATCTTACGAAATTTTACTCATTTACTAAAGTCAAGAGACTCATCACAATCTGAATATACTAAGCTAATAGGGGTCTCACTAATGGCCTTAATCAAGTTTAAGTGCTAAGTGCTTGTCTTCCTGGCTCCTCAGTCACTTCTAATCATCTTGAGATTTGGTTTTCCTGGTTTGACATATTCAAATAATACTGTCAATTCATTTTGTAGATGTCTGGCTCTAAGTTTCGTTGTTTGCTTGAATAAATCAAAATTCTACAGCCTGAGATGGGAAAACTGAAACCAAAAATACAATGTTTGTCAAACATAGAACTCATCAATAGGAAGGGTATTTCTCCTCCATAACATCTTATAAAATTGTCAACTAAGTTGGTTTGGGATGAAAATAAACAACATTTTAAGTTGAATATTTTCCCCAGCTCTAGTAGTCTCTTTTCATAGTAAAACATATGGGGGTTTTGGCTTTGTTTTTATTTTTTTTAGATTTGCAAATTTTATGTGTGTGAATACTTTCCCTCCATGGATATATGTGCACCATGCCATTGCTACAGAAAATAGAATACACCATTGGATCCTTTAAATGGGAGTTATATATGGTTTTGAGTCACCATGCATGTGCTAAGAAATGAAACCAGGATCCTCTGAAAAAAAAATTAGTATGTTCTTAACTGCCGCTAGATCTATCCAGACCCTGTGTGTTTAGTCAGTAAAGTAGTTGCCATGCAAATTTGAGACCCTGAGATCATTTCTCCAGAACTCATATTAAACTGCATATGGTAGCATATGTCCATAATCCCTGAGACAGGGAGTTAGATGCCATCTGGAGAAAGAAAAAGGAGAATCCTTGAAAGATGTGAGCCAAGAGGTCTGGAGTATGAGTCAGTGAACAAGAGAGCATGATTGAAACATGATATGAAGTAAGGACCTCCATGGTATGTGTGCCACTGTGTACTGCCTGGTTTTGTGTGTCAACTTGACACAAGCTGGAGTTATCACAGAGAAATGAGCTTCAGTTGAGGCAATGCCTCCATGAGATCCAGCTGTAAGGTATTTTCTCAATTAGTGATCAACAGGGGAGGGCCCATTATGGGTGGTGCCATACCTGGGCTGGTAGTCCTGGGTTCTATAAGAAAGCAAACTGAGAAAGTCAGGGGAAGCAAGCCAGTAACATCCCTCCATGGCCTCTGTATCAGCTCCTGCTTCCTGACCTTGAGTTCCAGTCCTGACTTCCTTTGGTGATGAACAGCAATGCAGAAGTGTAAGCTGAATAAACTCTTTCCTCCCCAACTTGCTTCTTGGTCATGATGTTTTTGCAAGAATAGAGACTCTGTAATCATCAAACACACACACACACACACACACACACAGAGAGAGAGAGAGAGAGAGAGAGAGAGAGACAGAGACAGAGACAGAGACAGAGAGACGGAGAGACAGAGAAGTAATAAATAAACAATTTCTAGTCAAGAAAATATTAGGGCATTATTTTGGAAAATGAGGAGGCATGCATAGAGTGTTAAATAATCCATTAAATAAAAATTGCTCTTGAATCATAATTCAAAATATACCAAAAGCTTGAACTAACTTGAAGACCGTAAAATAAGTACTACTAATAAAATAATTGTACAGACTGAACTCGGTGCTGCTATCCTTTCTCCACATCATTTACCTTTATTTTACATTCACTATTTTTAAAGTATATGATAGCTGAAGAAGGACTCATAACACAACACAATACTTGTGATTAATAATAAGAAGAATCTTCTCACATTTGTTACCAGGGGCAGCAGTTGCAAGCTCACACTCCAATGAGTCAGACTAAAACCTGTTCCCACTCCTTAGCTGTGAAATTTTGAAATTTAAGACAATTATATTTGACCTTCTTTTTCTCCTAAATAAAACCTGAATATGATACACACATTTTATAGATTGTTCTTCACACTGAAGCCTTATATTGTATTTCCTAGATACTTGCATTATTAAATGAGAAAATGCAGTCATCCATTTTCTAACATACATGCATTCCATACAAAATAAGTTGAATAATATAATAGTGGTGTGAGCATTTCTTCTGCTCCAAATAGATCTGATTACAAGACTTTTAAAAGGAAAAAGTCAAAGGCATTCTTAAACTTCTTTGTAAAATTCCAGTTAAGGCAAACAGGCCAGTGGTCCCAGTCACAGGTGTTTCCCAGCAGGAGAGAGCACCAGAGCCCCATGACTCTTTTCTCCCTCGTGCCAGACTCTGTTGGAACTCAACAAATGTTTGATCAGATGAGTTTACATTCCAAACACTCACTAGTTCCATTCTGTATTCTTTTCTTTCCCATATTTAACACTGTCAAGAGTTGATAGTGTATAACTCCAAAGTGGGAATACCAAAGGTCCTGAAAGAAAAATCAAACATAAAAATCAAAATCAACATATGAGGTCACATGTAACACATCAGATTGAAACTAGAGTACATTTCCAGGCTGGGAAATACAGAGTTCAAAGATGAAAATACATCCTTGTTACCCAGGTTTAATTTAAATTCCTTCAGTTTACATTGAAATTACATATAAGCTTCCACGACATTGCATAATTTTCTATAAAACAATTTATAAAGGACAAAACATGAGTGACAGTCAACTTAGCGGTTACAAAGACCTGCTGTTCTTGCAAACTATCCAAGTTTAGTTTCTGGAATAATCTACAAGTCACCTCACAATGTTAAGTACCTCTAGTTTCAGGGCAAGCAATGCTGCCTTCTGACACATACACACATGTAGCCAAAACACTTACACACATGAAATAAAAACCACTAAATCTTTAGCAGCAATATGAACTCTCCAGAAGTTGAGATCCTACAAATCTCAATTCTAAGGGAAACTTCCACATGAAGGAAATGACACAAGCTAAAATAAGATGTTATTTCCAGTTTGCTTTTTGCTGATGTGAAAATAAGTACCTTGTCCAATTTATTAAAAATCAAAGATAAGAGATGCCTCAGAGGTTCAGAACCTTGGCAGCTCTTCCAAAGGACCAGGGATTTTATTATGATTTGATTATGTGGCAGCTCACAACCACCTGTAACTCCTGGCCCAGAGACTGTCTTCTGGCATTCACAGGCACTGCATGCACATGGGACATAAATATCTATTCAGGCTTAATAGCCTACTCATAAATGAAAATGAAGAACCGTTTCAGAAGATTAAATGAAGAACATTGTTACTGCCTCAGCTATTGTGTGTTGCAATGAGGGTCAGATTACTGTGGGTGTGGGATGACTATGGATGAAACCGGTATTTTTGATATGTCAAAGCAAAAGGCTCATTAACAACCTGAGTCACAGACATACCACTTCTGCTTGTATATTCATAATGACAAATAAACTACTTCCAATTTCTAGTTACAATTGAATTGGTTAAAATCAAGTATATTGAAGTATTTAAATTAATATTTTAATATAAACAAAAAAATAATTTTTACATAAATCAAGCTATTTTTATACTTTAAATCTTTGTAACAGAAGTAACATACTTTTCTCCTTTTTATTTTAAAAGGCACAAAGCTCAGCTACTTCCAGAGTAGCTTTAAAAAAAATGGAAAATGTAGCAATTATTTTTAATTGCTAGGTTCAGAGTAGAGCAATCGAAAATAGCTACAGCTCTTATTTCTTCCCAGCACTTTAATTTGGAATGAGTCAAGTAATTCACTGCTTTGGCAATCTAAATTATAGTAAGTCAATTTACAAATGGAACATTTTGAGAATCATAGATGAGCAAAAAGACCAGTGAAATAAATAAAGATGAATATGGAAAAAATGTTAGAGGACAGCTACTTCGGACAGAAAGTAACAATAAAATATCCTTGTGCTTATGATATAAGAGAAAAATCTAAGAAACTCTAACCATTGCTGGGTTACCTGTGTTAAGACTCATTTTTATAAAGATGGTGATTATTTAGGGTACATTTGCCAGTCTAAAATTAATAAAAAAGGAGAGTATATTGGTTTAGTGAAGAGCTTCAAAATGATTTACGTGTAAGACAACTAGGGTGATTCCATTTACATGGATAAAATACTAAGAAAGAAGTTAGCAGCAGCTTTATGTAGAGAATAATGTTGAATGAGGAGAAGTTCTATTTTTTGAGAAAAAAAAGTGCTTTAAACTAGAATCAATAAATGAATGTGACACTAGGTGGATTAGCAACTAAATTGAAGACACATTACTACCAGTTGAA
This sequence comes from Mus musculus, assembly GCF_000001635.26. Taxonomy (NCBI): domain Eukaryota; kingdom Metazoa; phylum Chordata; class Mammalia; order Rodentia; family Muridae; genus Mus; species Mus musculus. Next base: position 63,703,443 of record NC_000074.6, read on the forward strand.
AATGAATGAAGTTTAAAATTAGAGCATTATCAAAGTTATAGATTTAAAGTCTAGATGAGTTAATGTTAGGTTAGAGATAAAGAGGACCTATGTGTCAAGTAGAATTATCAATTGGCCCTCTAATAAAGTTGGCACATGCCTATTGCAAACATAAATGGAGAATCTGAAGCTAAAAGACTAATTTTTCTTCCTTTTCCAATAGAAACAAACCTTAAGTCCTTTATGTTACAGGAAATTATTACAAACAAGCATGACCCTTTTCTCTAAATCAAAACTGAATCTGAACTAGAAATTAAGTATTAGAAAATACCTTTTGTTTCAACTTATCACCTTATTTCCCCCACAAAATATAAAAACTAAAATCAACAAAGAAAGGAGTCTTTCCATCATAAACAGTTAAATATTTTTACTTGAAATAAGCTTATTTTTACAGGCCAATGGATATATGGCTCAGGTCCTCTTGTGTGGTTTGCAATGTCCATGGAAACTAGAAAATGTTTTTGGAGTCTTGCTATGGCTTTTCAGAATGAAGTGTTTCTTTCTAATAGAGTAAAATTGGTGATAATATAATGTATTATCAGTTATTGTTTTTGTTTGTTTTTATTTTGCTGTTGTTTTAAGAATTACATCATTTTTTCAATGGTTACTTAAACAAGAAATCTTATGGTATAGTAACCCAGAGACAAATACACAATGAAAAATCTATACTTTTGTTAAAAAATAAAATACAAATCTTGATATTTAATTTTAAAATAATTAAGTAAAACAGCTCTAATTAAAAGAAAATGAGGACAAAATAAATTACTTATAAGTTATGTGAGCTATGACTATGAAGAAATATTTGCAAGGTTTATCAAAATGAACTGTTAGTACCATCTTATATTAAGTGCAGTAGCCACTTATTTTTCATTTAGAAAATGCAAAATTTTGTTCTTATAAGTATTTTAAATTAATATAAAATCTCTCTAAAACTGAGTCATTATAATGTAGTCATTGTAATGTCAAAATACTGGTCTTAAGAAAATTTGGAAATTTTAAATGAAAAGAAAGATTGTGACAAATACCCACCATTATTCCTTGCTGCCTGAGCAATCAAGTAGAAGATAAGATCCTAATAAAATATGATAATCGAGGACAATAACAGAGCTTCTAACTAGCACACTGCACCTCAGCAGTTATTTTACAGATTTAAAACATTGGAGGATAATCTGTAAATTGATAAATAGAAACACAGAGAAAAGTTAACTATTTTCTTCCATATATGACAAAGTAGACAGTGACCAATCCTGAAGACCTTTGTGTTTCATTCATCTAATGTGTTTTGAATAAGAGGTTGATGCAATCATATTTTATTTTTTATTGGCTATTTTCTTTATTTACATTTCAAATGTTATCCCCTTTCCCAGTCCCCTCCCCGACATATCCCCTATCCCATCCACCCTCTCTCTGCTTCTATAAGGGTATTCCTCCACCCACCCACACCCTCCTCCTTGCCCTCACATTCCCTTACACTGGGGAATTGAGCCTTTACAGGACCAAGGGGCTCCCCTCCTATTGATGCCTGAAAGAGCCCATTCTCTAATACATATGCACCTGGAACCATGGATCCCTGCATGTGTGCTCCTTGGTTGGTGGTTTAGTCCCTGGGAGCACTCGGGGTTATGGTTGGTTGATACTGTTGTTCTTCCTATGGGGTTTCAAACCCTTTAAGCTTCTTCAGTCCTTTCTCTAGCTCCTCCATTGGGGACCCCATGCTCAGTCCAATATTTGGCTGCGAGCATCCACCTCTGTATTTGTCAGGCTCTGGCGGAGACTCTCAGGGGACAGATATATCAGGCTCCTGTCAGCAAGCACTTTTAGCTTCCGCAATAGTGTCTGCGTTTGGTGACTGTATATGGGATGAATCCCCAGGTAGTGCAGTCTCAGGATGTCCTCTTCTTCAGTCTCTGTTCCACACTTTGTGTCCATATTTGGTCTCATGAGTATTTTGTTACCACTTCTAAGAAGGACCAAAGGATTCACACTTTGGTCTTCCTTTTTCTTGAGCTTCATGTGGTCTGTGAATTGTATCTTGGGTATTCAGAGCTTTTGAGCTAATATCCACTTATCAGTCAGTACACACCATATGTGTTCTCTTGTGATTAGGTTACCTCACTCAGGATGATTATTTTCTAGTTCCATTCATTTGCCTAAGAATTTCATGAAGTCACTGTTTTTAATAGCTGAGTAGTACTGCATTGTTTAAATGTACCACATTTTCTGTATCCATTCCTCTGTTGAAGGACATCTGGGTTCCTTCCAGCTTCTGGCTATTATAAGTAAAGCTGCAGTGAACATAGTGGAGCATGTGTCCTTGTTATATGTGTAGTAGAAAACATCTGTAACCACATGTTTTTTTTTTTACCTATTCATTTTGTTCCTAGCAATAATGTCTCTGACCTGTCATATATTGATAAATGCTTCAGCCAATGGCTTCAGCTCTGTTTCCCAGCTAGCGTATATCTTAATTACTCATTTATTTTATTTTAAGTAATGCTACATGGCTGGTTACCTGGTCCTCGGTTTCGTGTAACAATCTTCTTCTGTGCTTGGGGAGAGTCCCATGCCTGACTATTTTCCAGTAATTCATCTTTCTCTATTGGATGTCCCCTTCTACTCTTGCCTCAGCTCATTGGCCAAGCAAGCAGTCTTTTTATTGACAGGTGATGTTTCAATTTAGTAAAGCAGATTATCTCCATATTTTCCCCTCTTACTCTAATAAAAGTTTCTTTCTTTTATAGTAATAAACTATATACAATAATAACATTATGAGAACTATCATTTAAAAGTACATTCATAATGTCCACTTCACATGTATTTGGCAACCATGGAGAAAGTATTCTATAACTATTCTATCTTGCCAAGGTTAAAGTTCTGTACCTAAACTAATTTCTATTGTAATTTGCATTACCAACCTAAAAGCATCTTCTTAGACATTAAAACACTTTCCCTAAATCCTAAACAACTTAATCTTAACTGTGAGACTCTATCTAATCTTCAACCTCAACAGAGACCTGAGAAAAAAATGAATATTATCTTAATAAGTAGGAAGTTCAGCTTCCAAAAATTATGGAAATGACAAAGAGTGTTTGCTGTCTGGAAAGTTACATAAAATTCTTCAATTAAGTTAGAGCATCCATCTCTAGCCTTCTGGCCTACGATATGAGACATATATTTTTATGAAGCAGGAATTTTGAAGAACGAATTTACCTTGTTCTTTGCATTTGGCATCCCTGTATCTATTTTTGTCCATTTGGATAGCATACTGTCAGCAGTTGAAGTTAGGGCAGTTTCTTGCCCTGTGGCTAGCATTCCATTTATAAGAAAACTCCATAAGGAGATTCTTAGATATTCATAATCTACTTTTAAGTAGAATTGAACCCAGATATAGCAGTTCTCGGCTGTATATGTGTTGGGGGTCTCATATCAGCTGGTGTATGCTGCCTCTCTGGTGGTTCAGTGTTTGAGAGATCTTAGGGGTCCAGGTTGAGACTGCTGGTCCTCCTACAGGGTCTCCCTCCTCCTCTGCTTCTTCCAGCCTTTCTCAACTTCAATCACCTGGGGCAGCAGCTTCTGCCCATTAATTGGGTGCAAATATCTGCATGTGACTCATTCAGCTGCTTTCTCGGTCTTTCGACGGGCAGTCATGATAGATCCCTTTTTGTGAGCGCTCCATAGCCTCAGTAATAGTGTCAGGCCTTGGGACCTCCCCTTGAGCTGGATCCCACTTTGGGCCTGTAGCTGGACCTTCTTTTATTCAGACTCCTCTCCATTTCCATCCCCGCAGTTCTTTCAGACAGGAACAATGATGGGTAAAAATTCTGACTGTGGTTTGGCAAACCCTCCCTCATTTGATGCCCTTGCTGGAGGTGGGCTCTACAATTTCCTCTCCCTGTCTGGCATTTCATCTAAGGTCCCTCCATTTGGGTCCTGAGAGTCTCTCACCTCTCACGTATCTGGTGCATTCTGGAGGGACTCCAAACCCCTTACCTCCCAAAATAGCCTGTATCCACTCTTTCTGCTGGGCCTTAGGTCTTTAGTCCTTTTCCCTCATCCAATACCAGATCAGGTTCCCTTCTCCCCCTAACATCCCATCCACTTTCCCTCCCAGGTCCCTTCCTCTTCACTTGTGAATGCTTTCTTCTCTCTCCCAAGAGGGACTGAAGCATGCTCACTTGGGCCCTTCAGCTTGTTGAAGTTTTTGAGTTCTGTGACCTGTATCTTAGGTATTCTGTACTTTTGTTGTTGTTGAGTAATATCCACTTATTAGAGAGTACATACCATATGTGTTCTTTTGGGTCTGAGTTACTTCCATCCATTTGCCTGCAAAATCCAGGATGTACTTGTTCTTAATAGCTGAGCAGTATTCCGTTGTGTAAGGAACCACATTTTCTGTATCCATTCTTCTGTTGTGGAACATCTGAGTTGTTTCCAGCTTCTGGCTATCACAAACAAGGCTGCTATGAGCATAATGAAACATATGCCCTTGTGGCATTGTGGGGCATCTTTTGGGTATATTCCCAAGAGTGGTACTGCTGGGTCTTCAGGTAGATCTATTTTCAATTTTCTGAGGAATCTCCAGATTTATTTCCAGAGTGATTGCACCAGTTTGCAATCCCACCATCAATGGAGGAGTGTTCCTCTTTGTGACAATAACTTCAAGTCTCTCAAGAAAGAAATCAAAGATCTCAGAAAATGCAGAGAATCTCTCATTCTCATAGATTGGCAGAATTAATATAGTAAAGATGGCTATCCTACCAAAGTCAATCTACAGATCCAATGCAATCCCCAGCAAAATCCCAACACAATCCTTCAAAGACATAGAAAGAACAATTCTCAAATTCATCTGGAAAGGTAAAAAAACCAGAACAGTGAAAGCAATTCTTAATAAAAGAATAGCTTGGATAATCACCATCCCTGACCTCAAGATTTACAACAGAGCAATAGTGATGAAAAGTGAAGGATGTTTGTACAGGAACAGACATACTGATCAATAGAATAGAATTGAAGACCCAGAAATAATACTACACACTATGGACATTAGATCTTTGACCTGAAGCCATCTTCATTTCATGACCTGAAAATATCTTCAGTAAATGGTGCTTATCTACCTGGATGTCTGTATGTAGAAATATGAAAATAGTCCTGTATTTGTCACCTTGCATAAAATTCAAGTAGATCAAGGACCTCAACTTAAAACCAGATACACTGAATCTAATAGAAGAGAAAGTGAGAAAGAACTTTGAACTCATTAGCACAGGGGAAATTTACTAAACAGAACTCCAATGGCTCATGCTCTAACATCAAGAATTGATAAATGGGACCTCATGAAACTGGAAAGCTTCTGTAAGGTAAAGAACACAGTTGATAAGACAAATTAGCATATTGGGAAAAAAATCTTCACATCTGATAGAGGGCTAATATCCAAAATATATAAAGAACTCAAGAAGCTAACCACAAAAAAAGCAAGTATCCCAATTAAAAAAATGGGGTATAGAACTAAATCAAGAATTCACAACAGAGAAATTTCAAATGGCTCAAAGTCCTTAGTGACCAGAGAAATGACTCTGAGATTCCACCTTACACCAATCAGAGTGCCTAAGATCAAAAACTCAGGTGACGACACATGTTGGCATGATATTTCTTAAGGATTCTACAGCCATTAATATTCATTGGCTATGAATAGCTGAGATTCTGATGGTAACAATTTCATTGGCTCAACTAATATCAGACCTGTTCCCATGTGTGGGGTCAGTGATACAATTTATCTGCTTTATTGATCTTTCTGATTTCTTTCTTCTTCTTTACAGCCAAGATCTTCTGGAATTCTCCTTCTATCAAATCTGACTTTTATCAGTTTTGAAGGAATCCATTGCTTTGTGTTTTCTGTTGAAACAAAAGTATATTTTCTCCCTCAATGCAATACATTTAGTGTCTTCCATTTTGAGACTATCATATATTTATGTTGATCAAATTCATCATTCCTTGCTAAAGTCCAGTGTATTTCAGCAGTTATGCTTTCTGTCTCATTGACATTTAAAACATTTAAAATCAACAAAGCATTATTTAATTTATCTTTGAGTGATTCCTTTTCCCCTTCTGTTCTATGAGCATTTCCTTTAAAGTCATATTAGATCTCTCTGTGATTGTCCATTTTGTAGGATTATAAGATATGTTTGTAAAATGTTCTACATCATATTGTATAAAAATTGTTATATTCTAAGTGATACATATATTGAAGCATTATCAACTTGAATCTATAAAGGCATCTCTAAGATTGCCACCATCTTTAAATAATGTACAACTTCAGAATCATTTCTATCAGTAATTAGGGCAGAAGCCTCTTGGAATTCTGACCATGTATCATTAGTATTATATATCAACACACACAATATGCACACACACACATATACACACATATCACACACACACACAAATTAATTCTCCAAATTCTATAAAATGAAGCATGCAACATAGTCAATGACATTGTTCTAAGGTAGCATCAATAAGTACAATCTGGATATTTACTGTACAAATTTCATTTCTGATTCTCTGCTGTTATTTTAGATTCCAGATTAAACTCCAACAAAGGATCAATCTTAAGAATCCTCTAGCCTCTGTTCTATGGCCTCTAATGTAGCATTTAATTTCTCAGTCTTTTCTTTCTCAAAGTCTAATTATGATCTCTTTTGAAGAGGATATATAAAATTGTATTCATTATCTGTAAAAATCAACCATTTTTTATGCTGACAAGCAATACAAAATCACACTGTGTTTCTTTCTGGTTTAACATAGAAACTATTTCCCTTTAATCCCTAATTCTCTCCTTAAGGACTTTAATTTACCAATTTTAAATTATTTATATCTATCTCTGTTGCTTTATATTTAGTCTCATTACTCTTTTATTGTTTTTTAAAATGTATACATTTATAGTTCAGAAGTTTGGGACCTTTCAGTTCTATTACAGCTACAGGAAAATGTTTCTTCTGTCCTGTGAATTTTCAGGCTCCTGAGACAATGGTCTTTAAAGGGTTGGCTTTGGCTCTGTTCCCTGACTACCTCATATCTTAATTACCCATTTACTTTATTATAAGCCATACCCCATGGCTGGTCATCTGGTCCTCAGTTCCATAAGACAATCTTCTTTTTTTTTTTTTTTAATTAGGTATTTAACTCATTTACATTTCCAATGCTATACCAAAAGTCCCCCATATCCACCCACCCCCACTCCCCTGCCCACCCACTCCCCCTTTTTGGCCCTGGTATTCCCCTGTACTGGGGCATATAAAGTTTGCAAGTCCAATGGGCCTCTCTTTCCAGTGATGGCCGACTAGGCCATCTTTTGATATATATGCAGCTAGAGTCAAGAGCTCCGGGGTACTGGTTAGCTCATAATGTTGTTCCACCTATAGGGTTGCAGATCCCTTTAGCTCCTTGGCTACTTTCTCTAGCTCCTCCATTGGGAGCCCTATGATCCATCCATTAGCTGACTGTGAGCATCCACTTCTGTGTTTGCTGGGCCCCGGCATAGTCTCACAAGAGACAGCTACATCTGCGTCCTTTCTTATGTGTCTCAGGAGAAAGCTCGCACTTGTCTACTTTCCCAAAAATCTTCTCTATCTACTGGATGCCCCAGTATCTTCTAATCTTGCCTCAGCTTTTTGGTCAATCAGCCTTTCATTGACAGGTGATGCTTCTATTCAGTACAAGATTTATCTCTACAAAGATGCATATATTATACGAAGAAAAAAACATTGTCAGTTTTCAAAGATTAGGAGGTAAAACATGTAGTGCTCTGGGCTATGGACTTGAAGGATCAGAGATGGGTGTGATGTCCATGGATGATGGCCAGGACAAAGTTAGAGAACATATTTTGCAAGTGATTTAAAATGGAATTGGAAATAAAAGTAAGATGATAACTTACAATTTGTCTAAGTGTGAAATTTTTAGTTCTGTTAAAAAGACAACTATATTAAAATAAACAGATGATATTTTTAATTTAGGAAGGAATAATTAATATAATACACATAAAATCTGAGTATAGCTAAAATATTTAGATAATTCTCTGCAGCTTAACAAATGTATTAGAAAAAGAATTCATGAACAATTGAATACAATAGTTAACTTACAAGTTGAGAAGTTAATCAGAATGAAACTAGGTAAATAAGGAAAATTGAAATAAGAGAAGTAGACATTGAAATTTAAAGGATATTTTAGAAAATGTGATAAATTAAAATAATGCATTTATGACATATAATAGACTAACTTTTAAACATAATAATTCTGTTCATAGACTATAAAATTAAGCTATAATGGAAAAATACCAATAGAATTTCAAGCATACAAGAGTTGCCATTTGGATTCTTATGCGACAAATGTTAAGATTTAGTTTTAGAGATATATTATGCCCTAAGGATGATATTGTGTAAGTAGAACTTCTACTATGTAGACACTTAAAGTCAGTATATTAAAATTCTGTGCAGACATCAGCCCTTTTATTATAGAAAATAAAAGAATCTAAAGCTGAAGGTCACCAGTCCTTCAAATTACATACGTTTACCCTTTCATATTTCTTAGTAATTTTCACTTAACCTTTCATCATATAGTGAAACCACCCCATGTTCTCAGAACAGGAAGTGCTTTGACTGACAGAAAACTGAAATAGTCAGGATTTAATGCCAGCTACTTTTGCAGAGTATTATAAGCTTAGCCTTATAAGTGAGCTTATTTTTTGGCACATACGTTTATATACATCAATTTCTTTGTCGAAACAAAAATAACAGCTCAGTAATCTTTATTCTCCATTCTGGACAATTACACTAAGTCACAATAAAATGTGATTACAGTTGTTAAATGATGTATATTTCCAATAAACATCATTGATATTATTGCACATATTTAAAAATTAGCAATCTAAGATAAAATTTAAAAAATCTTGGTAGGGGGCGTGAAATATGTTTAATTATATCTCCATACAATTAGGCTAGACTCCTTAAGAAAAATTATGTCTCCTTTCTCCTTTTACTTTACAAGTCTAATATTTAATATTTGAGGACCAACAATGAACACATTTGATGCATGCATAGATATTTTTATACATCAGAATTGCTCAAAATGACAATGATTCATTATAAAACACATTTTGGGTGCCCTACCTTTACTTATTGATAAATATATAATGTAACCCCTACATTTAAGGGTCCAGAAAGAGAAGGAAAAGACTGTAAATCCAGGGGATAACTTCTAAGCATTACAGGGTATTTTCCCTATGAACTCTTACCAGCATGGTAGCAAAAACAATACCTGCATGACAACACCAATAAACATGCCAACATAGATGGAGGAAATTCTGTAGCTCTGTGTGGGAAGCCACATATGCCAAGGTGGTGCTGGCTACCGCTGGTCACCACGCATAAGGTTGGGTAAACAACCAATGTGTACATATGCAGTAAGTTTTTTGCCAAGACACTGCCTTGCCCAGGCATGTTAATGAGGTTCTGTGAGGTACTGAGACTATAACCAATCAGATGTGAGACATGTAAATGAAGTATGATAATGAGGTTCTGTGAGGTACTGAGAGTATAACCAATCATATGTGAGACATGTAAATGAGGCTCTGTGAGGTGCTGAGAGTATGACCAATCGGATGTGAGACATGCAAATGAGGTAGTAAATGCATAACCAATCTGGGTGTGAGACATGCCTCTCCTAGGCCTATATAAGCAGCACCAGTTCTGGGCTCGGTGTCCTTTCACCTCTGCAATCAAGCTCTCCCAATAAACATGTGCAGAAGGATCCTGTTGTGGCGCCTGCTTTGCTGGCGAGTCAGGAGCTCACAGCCCTGCACCTAGATGAACAGTTAGATGAAATTAGTGTCTAACATGAGTAAAAGAATTTATCTTTCCAAGTCCAAGCCACCTGAAAGGTTATTTAATCCCAATTGATCAACCCTTAATATACATGGAGTCAGTAAGTTGTTTGTGTGTGTGTGTGTGTATGTGTGTGTGTGTGTCTGTATACATATATATTCACATATATGCTTACAAATATACACATATATATAGACATATCTACATATATACACATAATATACATATGTACATATGTATATGTGTATGTGTGTATATAATATACACATATACAATAATACAATAATAAAGAAAAAGAAACAATAATAAAGAAATAGAAATAAATTAGAGAAGAAATAGTGTAGTATAGAAATATGAGAGAAGTTGATAGTGAAAGAGGGAGTAAGAAAAATATGCAAATATAGTACTTATAAAATTATAAAAAAATAAATAAAATTTTAAAATGTCTTATACTTATAAAGAAGCAAGCAGGATTCCTGCCGATGGCATCAGCCCCTGGCCATCTTGGGCACAAACTCTGCAGAGGGTCCCAAGGTCCCAGAGGACTATCCACTCTGCAGGCACCCTATCACACCCAGGATCTTGAGATCACTGGTGAGTGGAACACAACATCTGTTCCAAAACCTCAGAGGGTTTTTTGCCAGCAGGAACAGGGACAAAGGAAACCTGCCCGACCAGTGATTGGGTTCATTCTTGTCAGTGTCACCAGCCCCACGCCATCTTGGGTGCAAACTCAGAGGGATTCAGAGGACTTTCCATGCCATAGGCGCCCTAGCACACCTAGGCTATTGAGATCACTGGTGAGTGGAATGCAACATCTGTTCCAAAGAATCCTGGAAGGTCTTTTGCCAGCAGGAACAGGGACAAAGCAAAAATGCCTGACTAGCAGCTGTGATTCCTTCTGGTGGCTCCATCTTAGGTGAGAACTCAGCATACGCTAGCACACCCAGGATCTTGGGATCACTGAGACCAGTATACACAGGAGAGCACGTGGGTGGTAGACCCAACAGAGCTTCTTGGACCGGGTCCCTTCTGGCCTTCATCCTCAGCGAGGAGGTAGAGCTGAGACCCAGACCCCTGGGCACCTTCCTCACCAAAAGACAGTCTGCCTCCAGGGAGGGCTCTGACCCCAGGACTCAGGAAGTGGATCTGAGCTCCAGACTTCTAGGCACCTTCCCTCCAAGAGGAGAGCTTGCCTGCAGAGAGTACTCTGACCACTGGGACTCAGGAAGGAGGTAGGCTCCCAGGAGTACTGACAGAGGCTAAAAGAATCACAGGAGGAACAAGCTCCAGCCAGAGACAGCTAAAACATTTATCACCAGAGATTATCAGATGACTAAAGGCAAATTTAAGAATCTTACTAACAGAAACCAAGACCACTCGGCATCATCAGAACATAGTACGCACACCACAGTGAGTCCTGGATACCTGAACACACCTGAAAAGCAAGACTCGGATTTAAAATCATATCACATGATGCTGGTAGAGGATTTCAAGAAGGGCATTAATAACTTAATTAAAGAAATACAGGAGAACACTGCTAAACAGCTAAAAGTCCTTAAAGAATTACAGGAAAACACTGCTAAACAGGTAGAAGTCCTTAAACACAAAAATCCCTGAAAGAATTACAGGAAAACACAATCAAACAGGTAATGGAATTGAACAAAACCATACAAGATCTAAAAATGGAAGTAGAAACAATAAATAAAACCCAAAGGGAGACAACTCTGGTGATAGAAATACTAGGAAAGAAATTGAGAACTATAGATGCGAGCATCAGCAACAGAATACAAGAGATGGAAGAGAGAATCTCAGGTGCAGAAGATTCTATAGAATACATGGACACAACAATCAAAGAAAATGCAAAATCCAAAACGATCCTAACTCAAAACATCCAGGAAATCCAGAGCACAATGAGAAGACCAACCCAAAGGATAATAGGTGTAGATGAGAATGAAGATTTTCAACTTAAAGGGCCAGAAAATATCTTCAACAAAATTATAGAAGAAAAACTTCCGTAGCCTAAAGCAAGAGATGCCCATGAACATACAAGAAGCCTACAGTACTCCAAATAGACTGGACCAGAAAAGAAATTCCTCCTGACACATAAAAATCAAAACAACAAATGCACTAAATAAGGACATAATATTAAAAGCAGTAAGGGAAAAAGGTCAAGAAACATATAAAGGCAGACCTATTAGAATTACACCAGGCAGGTATAATTAAACACTTTTTAGAGTTTAATTAAAATGAAGCTACAACATACCCAAATTATGGGACACAGTGAAAGTAGTCTTAAAAGGAAAACTCATAGGTTTGAGTGTGGCCAAAAAGAAACTAGAGAGAGCATACACTAGAAGCCTGACAGCACACCTAAAAGGTCTAGAACAAAAGGAAGCAAATTAACACAAGAGGAGTAGACATCAGGAAATAATCAAACTTAGGGTGCTACGATCTCTGGTCGAGTCAACTGGACAAGCCGAAAGGCTTAAAAGTCACTCATGAGGCAAAAGAGTTTCAAGGAAGCTCTCCTCCTGGAGTCTAGTGTTCTCTACCCATACATTAATTTTTCATTCCCGAGTTCCATTACCGCACTAGTCTAGAGTATGGATCCACGTGCTCTCTTTCAGTATTTTCCTATTATAAGTGCTCTGACATGGCTAAAGCCTTCCGCCAGTGTTCCAACAGTCCAAGGGCGTCCTTGACCAAGATCAAGGGTTTAGAATTCAGCAAGATTGTAAAAGCTAAGTCACTCCCTTACACAGGAATTTACCATCACTTAGGAAGAAGGATGTTTCAGACCAAAGGAGAAACCAGAATAGATACTATAGCAGAGTTACACCCATACACACGTATTTACAATGGCCTAAGGGGAAGGTGGACTATACAAGAGACTAAAATAGGAACTATGGCAAAGGCCGCGAAGCCCTTGACCCTGGCTTCTAAGATTAGTGAATTTTAAGTGGAGCCCTTGTTGATCCCAGCTGTTATCAATGTATTCTATCCTGGGTGGTTTCCCTTAGACCTTTTGTGTTTGCATTCCTCTGCTTTATGTAAGATTCCAGTTACCTCAATTGTACCTTACGAATATGTCACCCAACTTCCTTATTGTCCTCTGCATAAAAAGTCTGATGCTTGAGTTGTAAAATTTCACTCAGATTCCACACGAACTCTCCTGTGTGTGTGTCTGTTTGTCGCTCATCCACGTTTTGCCCACCCGCGTTGAGAGACCCCGTTCCACGCAGACACAGGGACCCAGAAGGTCTGCGGCATTAGGGCAGAAATCAACCAAGTATAAACAAAAGAACTGTACAAAGAATCAACCAAACCAGGAACTGGTGCTTTGAGCAAAGCAACAATATAGACAATAACTTAGCCAGATTAACTAGAGGGGACAGGGACATCATCCTAATTGACAAAATTAGAAATGAAAAAGTAGACATAACAACAGAACCTGAGGAAATCCAAAACATCATTAGATCCAACTAGAAAGGCTATACTCAAAGAAAAAAAAATGGAAAACCTGGATGAAATGAACAATTTCCTAGACAGATACCAGGAACCAAAGTTAAAGCAGGATCAGATTAACTATATAAACAGTCCCATTTCCCTTAAATAAATAGAAGCAGTCATTAATATACTCCCAACCAAAAACAAAAGCTGGATTTAGTGCAGAGTTCTATCAGACCTTCAAAGAAAACCTAATTCCAATTCTCCTAGTACTGTTCCACAAAACTGAAACAGAAGGAACTCTACCCAATTCATTCTATGAAGCCACAATTACTCTAATAACTAAACCACATAAAGACCCAACAAAAAAGAGAACTTCAGACCAATTTCTTTATGAATATCTATGCAAAAATATTCAATAACATCCTCGCAAACTGAATCCAAGAACACATAAAAACGATCATCCATCATGACCAAGTAGGCTTCATTCCAGGGATGCAAGGATGGCTTAATATATGGAAATCCCTCAACATAATCCACTATATAAACAAACTCAAAGAGAAAAATCACATGATCATCTCATTAGATGCTGAGAATGCATTTGAAAAAAATCTAACACTCATTCATGATAAAAGTCTTGGAAAATTCAGGAATTCAAGGCTATACCTAAACATAATAAAAGCAATCTACAGCAAACCAGTAGCCAACATCAAACTAAATGGAGAGAAACTGGAAACAATCCCACTAAAATCAGGGACTATACAAGGCTGCCCACTTTCTCCCTACCTATTCAATATAGTACTTGAAGTCCTAGCCAGAGCAATTAGACAACAAAAGGAGATCAAGTGGATACAAATTGGAAAGGAAGAAGTCAAAATATCACTATTGCAAATGATATGATAGTGATATATATATGTGTGACCCTAAAAATTCCACCAGAGTACTCCTAAACCTGATAAACAGCTTCAAGCAGTAGCTGGATATAAAATTAACTGAAACAAATCAATGGCCTTTCTCTACACAAGGGATAAATGGGCTGAAAAAGAAATTAGGGAAACAAGACCCTTCACAACAGTCAAAAATAATATAAAATACCTTGGTGTGACTCTAACTAAGGAAGTGAAAGATCTGTAAGATAAGAATTTCAAGTCTCTGAAGAAAGAAATCAAAGATCTCAGAAGATGGAAAGAGCTCCCATGCTCATAGATTGGCAGGATTAATATAGTAAAAAATGGCTATCTTGCTGAAAGCAATCTACAGATTCAATGTAATCTCCATCAAAATTCCATCTCAATTCTTCAAAGAGTTAGAAAGAGCTATTTGCAAATTCATCTGGAATAACATAAAACCTAGGATAGCAAAAACTCTTCTCAAGGATAAAAGAACCTCTGGTGGAATCACCATGTCTAACCTCAAGCAGTACTACAGAGCAATTCTGATAAAACCTGCATGGTACTGGTACAGCGACAGACAGGTAAATCAATGGAATAGAACTGAATACACAGAAATGAACCAACACACCTATGGTCACTTGATCTTTTAGAAAGGAGCTAAAACCATCCAGTGGAAAAAACACAGCATTTTCAACAAATGGTGCTGGCTGAACTGGAGGTTATCATGTAGAAGATTGCAAATTGTTCCATTCTCATCTCCTTGTACAAAGCTAAAGTCTATGTGGATTAAGGAACTCCAAATAATACCAGAGACACTAAAACTTATAGAGGAGAAAGTGGGGAAATGCCTCGAAATATGGGCAGTGGGGAAAAATTCCTGAACAGAAAAGCAATGGCTTATGCTGTAAGATCGAGAATTGACAAATGGAACCTCATAAAATTGCAAAGCTTCTGTAAAGCAAAAGACACTGTCAATAAGACAAAAAGGCCATGAACAGATTGGGAAAGGATCTTTACCAATCCTAAATCAGATAGGGGACTAATATTCAATATATACAAAGAACTCAGAAGCTGGACGCCAGAAAAATCAAATAACCACATTTTAAAAATGTGGCACATAGCTAAACAAAGAATTCTCAACTGGGGAATACCAAATGGCTGAGAAGCACCTGAAAAAAATGTTCAACATCCTTAATCATCAGGGAAATGCAAATCAAAACAACCCTGACATTCCCCTCATACCAGTCAGAAAGACTAAGATCAAAAATTCAGGTGATGGCACATGCTGGCGAGGATGTTTAGAAAGAACACTCCTCCAGTGCTGGTGGGATTGCAAGCTTGTACAACCAGTCTGGGAATCAGTTTGGTGGTTCCTCAGAAAATTGGACATAGTACTACTGGAGTATCCAGCAGTACTTCTCCTGGGCACATACTCAGAAGATGTTCCAACTGGTAATAAGGACACATGTTCCACTATGTTCATAGCAGCCTTATTTATAATAGCCAGAAGCTGGAAAGAACTCAGATATCCCTCAACAGAGGAATGGATATAGAAAGTATGGTACATTTACAGAATGCATTATTACTCAACTATTAAAAACAATGAATTTATGAATTTCATAGGCAAATGGGTGGATCTGGAGGATATAATCCTGAGTGAGGTAACCCAATCACAAAAGAACTCACATGATTACCCAAAATACAATTTACAAAACACATGAAACTCAAGAACGAAGACCAAAGTGTGGATACTTCGTTCCTCCTTAGAATGGGGAACAAAATATCCATGGAAGGAGTTAGAGAGACAAAGTATGGAGCTGAGATGAAGGAAGGACCATCCAGAGACTGCCCTACCTGGGAATCCATCCCATCATCAGCCACCAAACACAATATTGCATATGCCAGCAAGATTTAGCTGAGAGGACCCTGATATAGCTGTCTCTTGTGAGGCTATGTCAGTGCCTGGCAAATACAGAAGTGGATGCTCACAGTCATCTATTGGATGTAACACAGGGCCCCCACTGGAGGAGCTGGAGAAAGTACTCAAAGAGCTGAAGGGGTCTGCAACCCTATAGGTGGAACAACAATATGAACTAACCATTGCCCACAAAGCTCGTGCCTCTAGCTGTATATGTAGCAGAAAATGGCCTAGTTTGTCATCATTGAAAGGAGAGGGCCTTGTTCTTGCAAAGTTTATATGCCCTTGTACAGGAGAATGCCAGGGCCAGGAAGCAGGAGTGGGTGAGTTGAAGAGCAGGGCAGGGGGAGGGTATAGGGGACTTTTGGGATAACATTTGAAATGTAAATGAAGAAAATATCTAATAAAAATTTGGTTTAAAAAAAAAGAAATGAGCAGTACACTAAACAACTATTTGTATTTGTCACCACTGATAATGATAACAAAACATTTTAGGCAATCATGATATTAAATGGGAAGTATTTTGTAAGCTCATAGTTGTGGAGTTCAGTTTAGATCTCTCCTCCACATTACATTTGAGAGTGCTCTTAGCAACACATCAGTGGCAGGAGCATGAGGTGTCTAAGCAACCCACTCATGTCAAACCTGAATACAGAGGAAAAGAGAGTAAATGAAACAGAATCCCATAGACCCAACAAGAGCTCCCTCAATGAATTAAAATCTCTGACTATGGCCCCATTAGTAAATTAACTTGTGACCAGTGACTAAGATTTTAATTTTTGTGCCTCTAGATGATATTCCTAATTTATTATACAGCATCACTCAAATCTAAATAGTTAAATAGAATAAAAGATATGAACAGAAACACATATACACTTTAATATGACTTTTTCAAATTCATATTCAAATGTCAGTGAAAGGAATTACATCAGATGACAACTCAAAAACATTTACAATGAAGTTATTTAATATACATCATACACAATTTGCATGAAAGCAATATATATGGTAAAAATATGCTAATTAGAAATAAACATTGTTTGTCATGAGAAACATCTTCTCTGAAAAAGATGAAATGGATTTCTTTGAGAAAAATCATAAAGAAGAAACTTTCTAAATGAAGTAATTTTTGTTATGAAATATATCTGTGAATACTCTTTGATCTAAAGGAAATTGAAATAAAATCATGAAATAGATATTTTGGGGAGAAAGTGGTTATATCTATATAACATCATTAAGTTGTCCCTCCTTGAATAATATAAACAGGAAAAGCAAACAAAACTATACAGAAAAAAAATGACTCATTTTATCAGCCAAAGGGCAACAATTAAGAGTGAAAAACAACAACAAACAACAAAATATTGTTCCTTAGGACTAAAAGAAAATAAAAGCTTTCCTAAACTTTCCCATAAAACTTTATTCATATCTGAAAGGCAAATAATCTATGTCTATATTTAAAATGCTAAAAATTTAGAGATTAAATTTTTTAAAATTATTTATTAGTGTCTTATCCCAATACCAGTTACCTGCCATGCTGAATATGATTTTCTTAATGAAAACACTTTATTAATTTACATTTTGTTTTAGGATAAATTGTTTCCTTTTAAAAAGTCATACAGCTGCCCAAAAAACCTGTTCAATGAGATTTTGGAAGTTTTAGTAGTGCATCATTCTTTCCATAATTATATGCAAACTTTTCAATTTCTACATTCACTTAAATGCTTGTGCCTTGGGAGTTGTAAAATGGTTGATGTGGGTAATGACAGTAACTGCTAAACCAAATGATATTTGATACCCAGAATTCCTATGGTGGTAATAGAAAACATATTCTTGCAAGCTGATAGCTAGCCTACATACACATCCAGGTACCACACATAGAGAGAGATAGAGTGATTGATAGATAGTGATGATAATCATAAATAGATAGATAGTAGATAGATGATAATAGATAAATAGATATATTCATGATAGACAAGATAGATGATAGATTAGATAGATTACATAGATAGTTGATAGATGGATAGATAGATAGATAGATAGATAGATAGATAGATAGACAGACAGACATATAGAGAGATAGATAATATATAGATAGATATGAGAGAGGGACAGAGAGAGAGAGGGTGATAGATAAAGCAAACAAATATTACTGATGTAATTCTGCCTAATGAAATTATAGCTATTTAATTATCTTTTTATTTGTTGATTTTGACACAGTCTAGTTATAAACTCCATGCTTTCTCGAGCTCAGTATGCAGCCCATGCTGCCCTCATACCCACGACAATCCTCATTCCTCAGTTTCCCCAGAATTTCAGCATTACAGTCATTTGATGCCATCTGGCAATTCAGCTGCCTTTTCTCCAGAACACAAAGTGAAACTGCTGAAGACATTTACCTACTCTCTGGAATTTGGTTTCAGCATCCTCCTTTCTGATAAATGCCTCTGTTAATTTCGCTTGCATTAGAGACCCATAAGTGTGCCACCTAAGGAAGAGATCCACTCTCCTCTGCTGCACCTCTGACTGTCATGAGAAAATCTATATGCCAAGTTGGATCCAAGAATATTTTACATATGTGACTTCTTTCTCATAATGTTGTGAAAATTGCACTACTTTCTTAACATATTTGTGTTTCCTCATATGCTTCCCTCAAACTAATAGGGGTGGTGTTGACATTGCTATTTAGCAGTATAATACCACAACATATGGCATAGTGTGCAGTCTATTTTTGGAAACTCAGACCTTTGATGTATTTATTAATTATAAAGTAAGTTACTAGCTCTATGCATGCCTTTCATTAGAGTTCCTTTTAATTTCTTACTTGATTATGTGTTAAGAGACAGTAATTTTAACATGTAAAGTGTGTGTTCAGTCTAATTCTACTGCAAGTTCCATGATAAAAATATTTAGTAACTGATGGCAAAAATCTGCAAGTGTATATGAATTGCAGGTAAGCTAGATTAGGAAAAATATTGTGAAAATCATGAAGAAAATAAGGGTAAGAGTACCTCTTTCAACCTTTGAAAACCAGATATTAGAGTACAGCATCATTCTACCAATATTAATAAGTATCAATTAAAAGTTAAAAAAAAACAAATTAGAAGTTAAAGATCCACTTAGTTTGGTTAAGTCACTCATAAAATTTACATTGTAAATCAAGACAATAACTTTTTTAAACAATACTACAAATATTGGCTATTTTCATAGAATAAAAAAATTACTTACAGCTTTTCAGAGCAAGCAAATAAAAATGAATTAAGATTCATTATAAACCTAAATATAAAGATGAAAAACACAAAGCAAGATTTCAGAGGAAAGCAGATGGATTCTTGAATATTTGAGTTCAACAAATATTTTTCTAAAACCATAAACAAAATCAGCTCAACACAAAATAAATACTGAATACATGTTTCCCCATCCATTTTGTGAAACAGGATGAAAAGATAGCCTTACACTGTGCAAGATTGTTGCTTATGCATATATCTGAGAAAAGGCTTTTGTACAAACTGCATAGCAACATGTCTGCATAGCTTGGTAAAGCATCAAATAAAGAAATACGCTCAACAGCAAATGGACAGAGCATATGAGTAAAACGTGAAACATAGTTCTCGTTGGAAAAGTGTATCCCAAACCCTATTTATCATAGAAACCAAGGTTAAGACAACAACCAGGGGCATGCTGACACGGGTCGTTAAGCCCAAGACTCCAGAGGCAGGAGGAGACTGATCCCTTTGGGGTCAAATCCAGCCTGGACTACAAAACTAGTTTCAAGACAACCAAGGTTTTGGCACAGCAAAACCTTGTCTTGAAAAAAGAAGAAACAAAAGAAAAGAAGAATAAAGATATAAAGTCCTAATACATACAACCATGTGTCTATAAAAATTTCTAAAATCAAAGAGCCATATTCATGTGATATTTTCTGAAATTAGTTTTGGTTTCTCACACATTCCTGATGATGATATTAATCAGCGGATTTGAAAAACTACTGATCAATTTGTGTAAAAGTTAGTTCTATTCACCTATGCTGTGATTTAATGATCCAACCCATAGTAATGAAATGCATCTGTGTAAAATGATCTGGTAATACTTATAGCACTTATAGTGGATAAAAGTTTAAATAGCCGAATATAAACTTCTGCGATAATATCCATACCAATTATATTTCATTATAATTATCCATTAAAATATAAATAATATAAGCAGATATCTAAAATAGTGTGCTAACAGTAATCTAAAAATAGCAGATTCTGTGTGGCTTTCTTTCTGTGACATCTAAGAGTTAGAATCTTCCCCGTGGGGGGGGGGGTGGGCGGGGGAGATAAGAATTGAGAAACACTTCAGAATAGATTTGAAGATCACAGAATTTTTCTTATTAGACTTGAAGTGGTTTTTTGTTTTGTTTTGGCTTGGTTCAGTTTAAATATTTACAAAGCTATTAAACTGTATGACCAGAAACGTTGAAGAGTTTTGCCAGTGTTACATGTTACAGAGGAAACTAGAGTAATTCTCCTGATTTTCTTTAAAACGTTGTAGTATCTATAAGCAAGTCCTATTATGTCCTACAAATTTTCATGTGCCTCCCTGTTCCTTAAACCCACCACCTATCCATTTTCTTACTCCAGTGTAAGATCAGCTTGAATCCCAAAGCCTTGTCTAATATTCATGTCCTCATTATGATCCTGACCTCTCCAGGGAAATTACTGTCCTTTGTTTTCTCTTATACTGTGGGTGTATTTTTTTTCCAAAGCATTTATGAGCCTCTGTACTGGGAAAAAAAACATTTTATATTCTCAATCCATTGCTTATTTTGGTTCTTTCTGATTATATTACTTTGTAAGTCTCAGAAAGGTATATGCTTTATTGGTTATTTTTACTTGCATTTTGTAGGAAAGGGGAATGAAAATGGACACAAGACCTCAATTTCATTCCTTCTCCTTTTATTCTCTGGTGTGTGTGTGTGTGTGTGTGTGTGTGTGTGTGTGTGTGTGTGTGTGTGTGTGTGTGTACCATATATACATTTGTGCTGTGTATACTTGCTGCTATTCACATCCATGGGCCAGATATTCAGTCAGATATTAATATCCAGCTATCTATGGCTCTCTACTTAATGTTTTAGGACCAGATCTCCATTGTACCCAGAGGCCATCATTTGGCTAAAATGGCTGACAATATATCTTATGAGAGCCATTGCTAGAATGATAGACATATGCTAACACATCATTTTGAGGTATCTATACCTGTATTTCTGTTGGTTCTTGGGGTTCAGTCTTAGATCGTCAAGCTTGAAAGATAAACAATTTTCCCACTGAATCATTTTCTAAGCCCAGCTTTTTTCATCTCATGTTGTCCTGCACAAATAAGATACAATTGGTAAATTGTACCGTATACTATTTTTCCAAGGTGAATCATCAAGCAATGTCAAAAGATTTATCAGCATGGCTTCCCTTCTCATCTCTCTCCACTTCTTTATACCCTCATTTTTTCCTCTTTGCAAGTGTCTTTTGTTCTGGTTTTAGAAAGTGTTTCCAGATAACAATTCTCAAAAAAAAAAAAAAAAAAAAAAAACCCTCCCTCAGTGTTCTTCTCTGAAAATAATCATGAGTGAAACTAAAGAATAACAGAATTTCTTTATCACTGCACTACCAGATGATTTCCTGTGAGTTCACTTTGCAATTTTGGCAGCATTAATCATTTCACTGGATAATTTCACTAGCACATGTAATTTTGCCTTAAATACATGCTAAAAGATCATATTTGGCATGTTAGTATGCAAGATATATACCTATATTTATCTATGTTTACATTTTCATATGTGTATGAGTACACATTTGTGTGGTTATTGTATGCATTTGTATACAATGCCTTTATGTGAAGATGTTGATTCTGTGTGTCTTTCTTCATCAGTATCCATTATAGTTTTTGAAGCAGAGTCTCTCTATGAATCCATAGCTTGCTAATATGGCTAAGCTATTGCATATATATATATACTTACAGCTCACTGAAATTAAAGGCAGACCACTACTTTTATTCAATTTTTAAATTTTACTTTTATGTTATGTATAGAATGCTTTGTTCTATTTATATATAAGAATGTTTATGTATATGGTTAAGTCTGTATATCAGATGCATCCAATGCTCTCACAGAAGATGCCATTGCAAAATCTAGAACTGGAGTTGTAGATGGTTGTTGGTCATTATGTGGAAGCTAGGAACTGAACTCTGTTGTCCTGTCAGGGAAACAGAATATTTTTTAAACACTGATCCATCTCCCCAGCCTTAAACGTCCCAATTTTGTATGTAGGTTCTGTGACTCCAAGCCCCCCTCCCATACACAGCAATCACCCACCTATCTCTTTAGACTAAGAACATTTTCACTTTTCACATATTTTTCTCTTTTTTATTACTCGACATAACTCATCAGATCTGTTTCTTTCGTCATTTTTAAGTATCCTTTGACATTTGTACATAGGCCAGTAATATACTAAACTGTTAGGTTAAATAATGTAAGCATTTCATAATACAGGTTGAAAACATAGACATCAAGAAGTAGCAACACCTTTTAAGTGCAATGTTTAATTTTTCTAACTTATAGCAAATAGATAAAAATTCTTCTGATTTTCCTAAAAGAAAAAAATATTAGCAAGCAAAGTGAAAAAAAAAGTAAAAAGAGGCCATGGATTTAAAAGAGATTAGGAAGGGAAATATAGGTATGCTAGGGCTAAGAAGGGAAAGTGACAAATGAAGGACCAGCAAGGTTAATTACAGTGTTTATTATCTGTGCCAATCGATCCATGTTTACTTGGGTAAATTAAACTTTGGTTTGCATACTGTGAATCTGGTAATTGGTAATGGAGAGACTTGATGTTTATATGTTCAAAAACTGAAGAAAAAAAAAGGAAAATACGGATGAATGTTGGAAATGCCTTTAAATGACCTGAACAAATAGAAGACACATAAAGACACATTGAATGCTTGACCTTTGATGTCTGCATGTTTATGTACTGGCTGTGTCACAATACTGTGAGGGACATCACAATAGAAAACAGTTTGAACCACATAGCTCAAAAGCGTATTCAAAGCATATGCTATTTTTAACTGAGGATGGAAATCCATAAACTCCAAACTTGACAAAGTCTCTAATTTGTTCAGAAGCTTCAAGAAATAAAACTAGGGCTGGAAATAGTTGAATTATATTATATGTCTACTCTTTGTAGCCAAAATCACAGGGACCTTGAGGCTTATAATTAGTGCTCTCTGTGTGTGGCTACAAGTAAAGTCGGGGATCCCTGAAGGACATAACTGGAATTTCTCAGACTCTGGAGACAAAGGAGAGCCCAGTTCTATCCCCAGATACAGATAGAATGAGACTTGTTAAAGCATTCTTGTTAAAAGTACTTACACCGATTATCTCACAAAGACCATTGACACAGCCTTCCAGCATTGAGTCCAAATAATAAAAATGAACAGCTTTCATATGCTCAAGGCCTCCCATAAAAAGAGCTTTTTAAAATACTTCCTGTAGTTTGATAAACACTTTTTAAAACTAATTTCAATAAAGAGAATTAATGTTTTTTTTTTCTAAAATGCTACAATATGTATGCTAGACCAAATATCTCATGTTGTACCTATGATAATTTGTTCAGGAAATGCATATACAAACCCATATACACATATATCCTTACAAACATAAGGATTAAATTCTAGAAAATTTTAAGTCAAAAATTAATTAGGAAACCAAATTATTACCCTAAAGATTTTAGAATGAATTTGTACTTGGATGGCAATCAGACGTAAAACCCGCTGAACTCCATATCCCCTGCTTTTATCTCAATGGCAATCAGTCACATTGATTCAACACTCTGGCTTTGTGGAGGCTTGACCACAGGTCAACAAGAGCTTAATGAGAGAAGGATGTGTTTCAAATAGCCAAAAGCTTCAAAAGCTGTAAAAGAAAATCAACAAATTAGAATTATTCTACGGTTTCATTATGTTTGTGACCACATATCATTAGGTCTATCAATAGTCAAGCTTGCTTTAAAACCACAGACAGGATCTTCCCTGTGATTAAAATGAACAAGTCTCATTCAAGAGCAATTTAGTATGCGTCTCTTCTCAGAAGGCAACTTTGCTATGTCATTAACAAGATTATATTTTAATTTATGTGTCCTGAGACTCTGTTACTTTTTGTAAGAGTTTTGTGGTACATGCTGGCATCATGTGATTATTCATGAATGAGTAAACTTCAATAGTAAATCTTTTTTATTTGACAGTATCTTTTACAAAGTATTTGTCTCACCTTTTAAAGTGACTCATCTTTGTCTTCCTTATCTATTTTTATGTTCTCATTTTCAATTCCTTCTACACTCAATAGAGTAAGTGTATTGGAGTAATAAAGAAAAAAATACCAAGTATGGCCAGCTAAATAAGTTGCATTAACAATTGCTTTTGCCAAAGTTAATTTGGTCCTAAAATACCAGTATTCAACTTCATAGTTGCGTTCACCTTAAAGTATGCTTTAATATGTATTACTAAAATCAGAATTTTATATTAGGGGAAATGATTGGCATGTGCATTTTTCTTATCTATCAATATATTTTCAACAAAAACCAAGATAATTACACATTCATCTTCAACAGGAAACATTGTGAAAGTAGAGAAATAAATGTTATCTATGTGATATGAATTGAAGAGGAGTGTATTAGGTTCATGTCTGCAACATTCACAAAATTTACAGAAGACCAAAAAATAATTTAAAAATGTTTCAAGATCAGATCTCTAGAAAAGAAAACTAACATAGTTCTGCCAGTGCCAGCAAAAATCTCCTCAGTAACATTGTCATAAAACCCAAATTTGATCCATGGGCCTCACTTTGTGAACAGAGAGAAACTATTCTCCAAAATGTTCCTCTGAGTTCCACATATATGGTATGTCCATGGAATTCATGTGCTTAAAAACACACAAGAAAGGAAAGAAATTGGTGATGATGATGATGGTGATGGTGATGGTGATGGTGATGGTGATGGTGATGGTGATGGTGATGGTGATGATGATGTACCACCAAACTTTCAGTCTGGTTTGCTGCCACAACTGATATTGTCTGTTGATAAATAGATAGAATTTTCTGAAAGAGACTCCAAAAACATGGGAGATAAGCTCCCAAATTGACAAGTGTGATAAAGTTAAAACACTTTTATATAGAAAAACAATCAGTT
Source organism: Mus musculus (assembly GCF_000001635.26). Lineage (NCBI taxonomy): Eukaryota > Metazoa > Chordata > Mammalia > Rodentia > Muridae > Mus > Mus musculus. The sequence continues at coordinate 63,728,824 of NC_000074.6, forward strand.
GAACAGTGTGACTGCCGAATGGAAGACAAGCCTTCTGTGTTGTAGTCATACCAGGGCTATCATCTAAAATATATATTTAAAAAAAAAACAACTGTAAAATTCAATGTAAAATCTCAAATCTTCTAGTCAATGAGTGAATTAATGAGCTAAATAGTTGTCAAAGTATATACATTCTTTAACTATAAAGTGTTGTCAGCTATCTCATAAGTGTGAATTAAAATTATCTTGAGATTATACCTCAACACATCCATAATAGGTAATGCCAAAAAAAGAACCAGAAGCTCTGACAAGGATGTGAGCAGGAATGGGAAATGGTGTAGTCTCTATGGATATTAACATGATGCTTAATAAAAAAATATAAAACAGAAGTATGATAACTTGCTTCTCCACAATATTGCACTATTGACAATTACTGAGACATAGACCACCCCAGCTACCTACAACAGATGACTGGATACAGAATATGAAGTACACATACAGAGTGGAAGTTTACTCAGCTGCAAAGAGCAAGAAATCACATTTGCTGGGCTGAACTAGAAATTATGATATAAAGTATAGTAGCTTAAACCCAGAAAGACAAATGCCATGATTTTCCTAAGTATTTAGATACTAGACTTTAGTTTTCAAGTGTTTGTACATAGGGAGTGTAGTGAGGTAGCCTAACACTGCTTGTATTCTAATGTCAATTGGGTCTACCAAAACTACTCCAAAGACATGCAAGTCCATAAGTAAGATACTGAGGTACTCTGCTCCCAGTAAATTCTGATTGGTAAATAAAGATGCCAACAGCCAATATCTGGGGAGAAGAGACATAAGCAGGGTTTAGATTTCTCAGGGTTGAGGACACAGGAGGAAGCAGAAGGAGTCACCATGAGATAGAGAGGCAAGAAGAGTCTCCATGGTCTAGAGTCCAAGAGAACATGGCCCAGAAGGTTGACTGCTTATAGCTAAGAACAGTCCGGATGAAACATAATAAGTAATAACTTGAGTTACGGATAGGAAGTAGATTCTAACAGCATTGGGAGTAGGCAGTTGCCCAGGTATTGTGCTGCCTAAGGCATATTAAAATATAAGGTGTGTGTGTGTGTGTGTGTGTGTGTGTGTGTGTGTGTGTGTGTGTTTCATCCAGGAACATAAATGGTCTGAGGTGGGAAGAAACCCCATAATGGAATTTTATTAATATTTTACTACAGGGTAGTATTAAACTAACTGAAAAGAGGAAAAATAAGTCTTAAGGAAGAAGAGATAGGAAAAGGGAGGATGACAAAAGATGCATAAAAAACAAGATGAGGAGGAAGAACAACAAAGGGAGGAGTGGGGCTCAGCAGTGAGGAGAGGGAGGGCTGGATAAAAGCAAGTAGGTATTAAAATCTCATAATTAAATCATTACAAGTCTATATTTAAAGCAGCTAAAACTGTATACAAAATCATTTACCTTGAACTGTTTGGTTGTTAGGAAAGCAAAAGTCAAGTAGTATCTGACACGAGGGAATCTATAATGGTGAGGGCTACTACTATCACATCATTACATTTCTTCACAGTCACACTGTAGAATCCTCTGGGCTGCTGGCATGGGCCTGTGCACTGGGGTCCAGGACAGCTGCTTCTGCATGGTGGTTCTGAATTCTGCTTCCATGGGGACCATTAGCACAGAACCTAGGACATTTCTTGAACTTTTTCTATTATGTAATTTTTGTATTTTTTGTAATTTTATCATAATAAAATATTAAGCAAAAAATATAGTAAATGCTATAATGTGTATGAACATTGAATTTACTCATGGAGACTATGCCTTATATAATTTCACTTATATAAAATGTCAAGAATAAGAAAATTCATAAATACAGAAAATATATTCCTGGTTACTAGAGACTAGAGTCCAAGGAAAATAGAACATAACTACTAATGTGTTGTAAGCTGGCCCACGGCTTAAAAGGACCGGATACACCTAGGAGGCAGGCTGGGGCTGAAAGAGACTTAGACAGCGAGAAATTAATGGAGCCAAGACATGATTCTGTTCAAGGCCCTCCAGTTTACTAAGAGAGTCTACTTATAAAAGGGGAAGGTCCATCCCCCCGCCAGTCCATTCTCGGTGTCTGGAGCCAGCCTGTAGGCGATGTACAGAATAGGATGTTCCTCTGGAATGTCTCAGGGGCTTCTCAGCAGGTAGCAGTGTCTTGGAGAGAGCAGTGGCAGGTGGCAGAACAAAAGAGCCATCTAGGTCAGAAGGCTCCACCTTAGGTAATTTCCTTTTCAGTGGCAGCAAGGTCAAAGTCTGGATTAGCCTACTTCAGGGCTGAGGGGGGCTACACTAATGGATACATGATCTTTGAGCAGGGGCAAGTATAAAATGTTTTTAAATTAGTTTCAGAAATATATGCTAGAATAGTATATTAATAAGAATATTTATGTACTTCTGAATAATTTATTTCATGGTGTATCATTTGCAACTATCCTACTAGCAAGGGGTGTTGGAGGAATGGTGGCTGAGAGCTTATGGGAGTACTCAATCAATGCTGGTCTAGCTTGAGAGCCATGCCAAGAGAAGGAGCACAAACTTGACACTGCCTGAATAGCTAGGAACTTGAGTCTGGATGGCCCAGAGTTCTATGGTAGAACCAAACTTAACTGGCAAATAATAATAATAATAATAATAATAATAATAATAATAATAATAATACAGTTAATGAAATAATTCCAAGTTATATTCTGCTATAATTATAATGGTGCCTAGCCCAATATGTGAGTATATATTGAGTTTTCTCCATTAACTAATGAGAAAGGATGCATGGAAGCACAGCCAAACATAGGCAAAGCTCAGGAAACCTCACAGAAGAGAAGGAAGAATTGTAGGAGCCAGAGGATTCATGGACACCAGAAGAATATACCCCCAAAATCAACTAAGCATGCTCATAGGGGCTCCCTGAGAATAAAGTGATTATAGAACCTGCATGGGTCTACACCCAGTCCCCTGCATATATGTGGTTATATAGTTTGGGGGTTTTGTGGGACTCCTAACAATGGAAGTGGAGATTTCTCTGACTCTTTAGCCTGCACTTAGGACCCCTTTCCTCCTACTTGATTGCCTCCTCCAGTGTTAATATCAGAGTTCGTGCTTAGTCTTATAACTTGCTATGCCATATTTGGTTGATATTCCTGGGAAGCCTGCTTTTTCTAAAGGAAATGGAGGAGCAGTAGACCTGGGGGAGAGGATAGGTAGGAAGAAGGGTAAAAGAAGAGGAGGCTACAGTTAAGGTGTATTGTACCAAAGAACAATGAACAATGAGACCAAAGTAATGTAAACACAGCTCATGATTTTTATTATATATATATGAAATACTGAAGAGTAAAAAATATAAAATGTAAGTTTATGATGTAGGCACTAAGCTATATCTTAGGATATTAAGCAGTTATACATTACTTACTTAATTCTTCCTGTTAATGTATTAGATCCATTTTATGTGATTCTTGCTATTATTTCTCTAAGGAGGAAGTACCATAGTATGATGTAATGAACTACACCACAAAGACAAATAGAAAACATCAAAAGAAGGTTGCATCCCTGCACCTTGTTCCACATCTCACTGCCAGTACTATACAGCAGGTCATCTATGTTGTCCACATAAGTGAAATAATTCCTGAGTTATTCAGACAGCTGAATAGAAGGTAGATGATAGATAGATAAATGATACATAGATATATAAATATATGATAAATATATAGATACATAGATGATAGGTAGGTAGATAGATAGATAGATAGATAGATAGATAGATAGATAGATAGATAGATAGATAGACAGGTTATAGACATATGATAGCTATATATACGATAGATGAAATTTGATAGGTAATATAGGTATATGGTAAGTGAAAGATGATAGATAAATGAATAAACAGACACAGAGAGAGACAGACAGACAAACAAACAGATATAGGGATAAATCATAGATAGAAGATGTTACTGCTTGTATAGATACAAGATATTAGTGCTTGGTTGTTACCATTTCTATGTGTGGTCAGCAATATGTAAATGCCTCCAAAAATGAAGTAAGATTATTTTATTTATCAAGGAAAGTCTGTATTACTACCAGATGTGTGCCTTTGAGAAGTAGATTTGTATATTTAAAAATTATTTCTATTCAGTGGGGTGGCAGATAGCATTTGTCACAGCATGTTGTTCTTACTACTTCATATACTACTTACCAAATCCTTGAGGTTAAAAGTTGCTTTGTGTATATTATTTGTATCAGATACTCCAATATTTCAAAATGTAGTTGCTGGTTGATTAACCAAAATGTTTAAAAAAAAAACTGTGAGATTTAAATTCCTGTGAGGGATATACAGATAGAATTGTAGTTTCATGTCTGTTGCTGACATAAACACAAGAAGAAAATGTTTATTTATCCTACAATTCCAGATTGCAGTCCAAACTGCATCACAGTAAAGAAGAGAGAAAGACTAAATTGTGGGTCCTTAATTGCTTGATTCCTGTCAGTTAGCTTACTCATCTCTTATCCTGCTCAGGAACTGTGAAGAGGAAATGGTGTTCCCTACCAGGGACAGAGTCTTCTTAAGTCTTGGGGAAAAAAAAAGTCAATATACTATAAATTCAATTGCTAACAGATATACCTACAGACTGACTTAACTCAGTTATTATCTCATAAAAACTCTCTTCCTGGGTGATTTTAGGTTATGAATTTGGTTGCTAAAAATCACCATAAAATAGAGTAAATATGTATGCAATGTTGTGTTCTGCTGCACTTTAGGAGTGTTTAACTAAGTAAGGTGAAAGAGAATAACATGTGAAGAGATCCTGAAATCTGTATGGAAAGCATCAATTCATTGTGAAGACACATGAATAATGGTTTGAAGGAAAAAAATATACCTCCTATATCTCAAAGCAGGATATTCTGTGTGGTGTAAACAACATACATCGAAACCAATGTAGGTTTAGAAACGTAAAGCTGGTATGAGTGTCTGTGAACATGCAAGAAGGAAAATAAAATAAATGGAACCAGAAATTAACATTGGGCTTATAGACCAGGATAACACTGAAGCTTGGGGTCAGATATTTTTAGAAATTATTTTAAGTTGATTAATTAGCAGAGATGTTAATAAGGGGTAATATTAAGTAACCTACATTTTGATAATCACTGTTGATTCCTGCTTGGCCATGGGGAAAGGACAGTGTGACATAGTTTCCTGCCTCTAGAACAGAATCACGACTGCATGGGCTTCCACAAGTGTTGACAGTTGCTAGGAGTAAGACTTCTCTGTATATTTTATATTACATTCCTCTTTAGAGGAATCTTTAGGAATGTTCTCTCTGAAAAGATTAGTGACTTCATGAGAATCAGAGAAATCAGAAGTGTGGGAGGCAAGGGTGTGGCTAATGTCTCAGAAAATGATAGAACAATGTGATATTCAGGGCAACCCTAAAGGATGTGAGAAAGAGCTCTGAAAACATGAGTTCAAAAAAATATAGTATCTCAACTATATAAAACACTAGGATGTAATATGAATTATATGACAGACTTCACAAACCTAGCAAAACAGAGACAACTGCATTACGAGCCAGCTTGTCAGAAAGATACAAAGACAGGCAGATTCCTGACTTCAAGATCAGCCTGGGATAAAGCTAATTCAGGTCCAGGTGTGGTAGGAATGGTCTTCTCAGAAAGGGACCCTACCCAGCTAATTTTATTGTTAGTGATTACAAAGCAAGCAGATCTCTGAACTCATTTGCCATGTTTTTGTTTTGTTAAAGTATGTATTTGCTGTTTTCTAAGAGTCAAGGTGTTAAGGTCATAGAATGAAGATTTGTGGAATGGTCAAGAGGGAACTTGGAGTAAATGACTGAATTGATATGTAAATAGAAACTAGGCTTTTGTTCTTCAAGAGATGAGCTAGCAGAAGCAATAGCAGTTCTTTTTAAGAATTATTTCTAGCAAGACCTGAGCTGTCTGAAGATCTTTGGAGAGTGAAGACAGGACCTTTAGAATTTTTTCTAGAACAGCCAAGAATTTTTTTCAGCAGCCTTTCTATCTTTGGTCAGACAACTCATGAGCTATCTAGAGAGCTTTTTTAAGTTTTTTTTTTTTTTTTTTTTTTTTTTTTTTTGCATGAGAGAACTGTCTTTAGCTGAGAGGTCTCTCAAGCAAGGAGTTGTCTCAAGCAGAGAGTTGTCTTGAGCAGACTGCAGAGCCAAGAGCTATCTACAGAGAGCCATCTTGAGCTGTCAGTTTGTTCCCATAATATGACTTTGACAAAGTTGGTCCTTGAAATAACACTAAACCATTTACTAAGAACTGATTACAAAAGGAATAAGAAAAGAAAAAGAAAAAAGAAAAACAGAAAAAAAAAAAAAACCCTCCATAGCAAGGAATGCAAGAGAGAAAGCTGGTGATTATGACTGGGAAGAAAACCAAGTAGCTGAGAGAAATCGCATACGTGTTGCAGTAGAGATACTAGAGACTATAACATGAGGTGATATTGTGTGTGACTCACGTGAGGAACATGAAAGGATTCAAGGGTTTAACCTGAGACTCAGAAGGCAGAGGTTGCCTTTAACTGAAATGGAAGAACAGAGTATATTGTCAGAGAAGAGAAGCCAGGAGGTAATTTTTGAAAATATTAAGCAAATTATCATCTTTTAGCTATCCAACAAACCAACTTTAAAAGCACAGGATTATTAATGATACCTAACATGTTTTTCATAAATTTTAGATATAGAAGTCCTAATTTAGCCATATTTTGATCTCAGAAGCCTTTCAGCTTGGTTATAATTCATAAACAGAGACCCTAATTGAAGATACTGAATAAAACTGTATAAAGATGCTAAAATTGTTTTCTATTCATAAAGATTCAGGTTCAGTGACACTGATAAGATTTTAGTAAAAGATAAATAAAGAACAGCATTTCAGGAAATCGAAGGTGAGAAATATTTCCCAACTTTTGTCTTAGAAGTCACTTAGTGAAGCAGCTATGGCAACATTGCTGCCACTTAAAGCAGAGAACTTGACAGATGCTTTATCATGCCTGATTTTGCTAAGCAGTGCTCTCCGTGTAAAAGAGAAAGAGAGGGGAATTAATTAATTTCAATGTCTTATCTTCACATAATATGTGACAGTATCAGAGAAACGTTGAGTCAGAGGTCATTCTTCCTTGGACTGGAAACCATTTCTATTAATTTTTCTATCATTGGATGAACAAATTAATGGGAAAAAAACATTCTCAGAAACACCTGTACACCTTAATTACTTTTGTATTATGCATAAAATCTATTATAAAGAAAACAAAAGGGAATTTAGAAACTGGAAACTATAAAATGCTATTTGTAACAGATGACAAATGGGGAATTAGGCAGCAAACCTTTATTTAAGAATTGAACAAATATTGAGTCTTTCCCACTCCTCTCCTGCTCACTGTCTGTGGCATCATGGGGTATTATTCTATACATAGTAGCACTGAAGTCTTCTACTTAACACTAATTATTAAATTCAAACACTGAGTCTTCCTGATACTTTTAAAAATCCTTTCAGAATGTTTTTAGCTTTTATTCAGGTGATAAATTTAAACTGAGATTATCAGTATAGGAAGAAAGCCTTATTTTAAATAAATACAGTAAATTCGGCCCTTATTCTTTTCAGGAACTCAGCATTCAGAAGAGTATACATGCTCTCACTATCTATTTGAATTTTTTAAAAGTATTTACCTACTGTTACTCATAAGCCATGAGCAAGAGCCTGTGTGCACATCCAAACTGGTGTTTGCTTATGTATTGTATGACCAAAACATTTGGGTGCTACATCTTTCCATATCTTCACCAAGAAGCAGTCTTATCATGCAGTAATTAAACAAAGTATTCACTAGTGCATTTAAAGATGATTGTCCCAAGATTTGAAGTGAAAGACAGAGTCTACATGCTCTAAGGTGCTTGAAATATGAAACACTGGTGATAAATCTGGAAGATACATTGTTCTGACAAGGACAGTTATTATGCAATTATTGTCAAGGTTTTCTTTTAAAAGAAATAACAATTAAGGGTACAGAAAGAAGTACAGTGTGATAATCTAAAACTTTTACAAGATTAAGATTAAGAGTCAATGTAACAGGTGAAGGTTTTCAAAAGGTGAAGTTAAACTAAGAACCATGAATTTGATGAAAGAATTCACTTCAGAGATGATTCACATAAACAAAGTTTTATGGTCTATTTGTGAGGAAAGGGAGGGCATTGAGATTCTCTGGGAAGAACACATCTTTTTTACTATGGTATGATTCTAAGGTAGACATGGTGTTCTAAGGCTAAATTGATGATGTTGTGTTTATAATATAGTGACTTAAATTTCAATATTTTACTTAATACAGATTCTATTATGATTCATAATACCTGGAAAATATAAAATCATTATGTGTTTTATGCATGTTTGTGTGTGTGTGTGTGTGTGTGTGTATATATATATAATCATTTATATATGAATACATGTGTATATATATAGTCATGTATATGTGTGTGTGTGTATATATATATAATCATGTATATATGTATACATGTATATATATAGAATCATGTATATATATATATATATATATAAATATAATCATGAAACATAAGACAGTATAAAAAGTGTATAAACCTGTAGGACCGTGAAAGGCAGCCTGGTTTCTGGTTGAGCTAAGTTGGAAATCCTGATGCCCTGTAGGGGATAACCCTGAAAGGCACAGTAAGCATTTTGCCATGCTCCTAGACACCAGGCTCCTGACAGGAGGCTGTAGCTCTCCACAATTTTGTAGCCATCAGTCAAGTAAGGGCAACTCCCCAAGCCTCTCCACAGAAAAGGGACTTGACCTGTGGTCAAAAAGCCTCAAGATAGATCTCCATTTTAATGAGACACCTAAAGGTCTGGAGGCTTAGTCAATAAACTCCCCTTCCCAGACCCCCCCGCCCCCAATAGGTATTTAACCTCAGGCCTGTCCTGAGAAAGTGGGGTATGGTTTTACTCATTGCTATGACAATAAATGCCTTAAAACCATGGACTGTCTCTTTTCATTGGCATCCACCATGGGGAGCAATGGAGCAGGCCTTCACTTAAAGAGCCAGCTGCCTAGTCTCCCCCACTCCCAGCCAAGGCCTCCACCAAGCCAAGCTGCCTGCCAAATAAGCCAAAGACTCCTTCAGCTCTCTCCTCCTTTCTCCTCGACTAGTTCCAGCCTGTGGGCCCCCACTCCATTCTCAGCTCTTCTGTAGCTCCCAGCAAATCATGGGTGCCAAAGTATCTAAGAACCACGGCCTCGCCTCTGTGCAGGCCTGGGGAATCCTGAGTGAGCTCCAACAGTTCCCAGTGAGCTCAGACTTCGCTTCCCCCACCCTCAGAGCAGTGCCCAGCGGTTTCACATAGCCAGACACCAGCCCAGCACCAGCATGGGATAAGCACAGTCAAAATTCCCCTGTCCCACCTCCTGAGCGGCATGTCTAACCCAACATAACAGAGATGCATCACATTTATCCACTCCCTTCTGCTTTTTTATTTTACTTTTGTAAATAACTTACGAAGTAACCCATTTTTCTTTGGCAGTATATAAGACAGAAAACTGCTACTTCCATTTCAGCTTTATGGAAATAAAAATATACATGCCATCTTCCATTCAAAAGCAGACAGATTATTTGGAAGTTTATTTGTGAGTTATGAAAACTTTATCTTCAGACCCATTTAACTTACCATTTTCTTTAGTCAGTGTCTTAGTTAGGATTTCCATTGCTGTGAAGAGACACTGTGAGCAAGTCAAATTTTACAAGGAAAACATTTTATTGGGGCTGGCTTACAGTTTCAGAGGATCAGTCCATTATCGTCACAGCAGGAAGTAAGGTAGTGTACAGGCAGACAAGATGCTGGAGTAAGAACTGAGAGTTCTACATCTTGATCAGGGCAGCCAGAAGGAGACTGGCACTTTCATACTGGGTGGAGCTTGAGGATGGCAAAGCCCACCCCACAGTAACATACTTTCTCCAACAAGGCCACAACTCCTAGTAATGCCACTCACTGGGCTAAGCATATTCAAATCACCAGAGACAGTACTCTGTGTCTTTATATTTCCATTTTGACCACCATCAAAAGGTTTTCATTTCTGAAAACAACTTTAAAAAAAAATAGTGTTCATTCTAGTTGTCTGTATTTAATAGTCTGTGAGCATAACGAATAAAACTAGTTTTCTTTGTGACTTTTTTTTTGTTTTTTATTTGTTTTGTTTTTGTTTTTTGTTTGTTTGTTTGTTTTGTTTTTCGAGACAGAGTTTCTCTATATAGCCCTGCCTGTCCTGGAACTCACTTTGTAGACGAGGCTGGCCTCGAACTCAGAAATCCAACTTCCACAGCCTCTCCAGTGCTGGCATTAAAGGCTTGTGCCACCATGCCCAGCCGTGACTTTTATTACATGAAACATCTGTTTTGAGCCAATTTTCCATAGAGATATGTTAACCTTTAATTCTTAGTATTCATGAATACACATACACACACACACACACACACACACACACACACACACACACACAGCCTATTCTGTATTGCCCCACTCTTTGACTTGAATGATCCACTTTGTCTAGGCACACAGATAATATCTGTCCTTACTTGTTATTAGACGCGTTCTCACGACCGGCCAGGAAGAACACCACAGACCAGAATCTTCTGCGGCAAAGCTTTATTTCTTACATCTTCAGGAGCCAGGGTGCAGGAAGCAAGAGAGCAAGAAGCAAGAGAGAGAGAAAACGAAACCCCGTCCCTCTTAAGGAGCATTCTCCTTCGCCTCGGACGTGTCACTCCCTGATTGGCTGCAGCCCATCGGCCGAGTTGACGTCACGGGGAAGGCAGAGCACAAGTAGTCATAAGATACCCTTGGCACATGCGCAGATTATTTGTTTACCACTTAGAACACAGGATGTCAGCGCCATCTTGTAACGGCGAATGTGGGGGCGGCTCCCAACATCTCCCCCTATCCTTTTAATAAGAGCAAATAGGCCACCCATATTAATGAGAGTGGAGATAGAGGTCAAATCCCCAGTGTGTAGGTAAAGGAGCCATGTACAGGATTAGCTCTTAGGCTTACAGGCTTTTACCCAGAGCAACCCTGACCTGCTCCCGTGTCGTTTTGCCTGGGGGAAGGGAACTAGGACACTGAACCTTCATGAAAGATGACATGTCTCCCTAGAATAGGCTCATATATGCCGCAGAGCCTTTCCATTGCAGTGCTTAGCCTTGCAACTCTCTCGGGCTGCTGAAGCACACTCACTCTATCCCGTGCAATGAGTCTAGCCTCATGGGATATAAGAGCTGAGTGGCCAGCGACCTATTGCCTAAGCATAGATAACCATATATCAGGGGGAGCTCCATGTTCTAGTCCTGCAAGCGCCTGGGCAATAACCACCTTGTCTCTCCTAGTTTGGGCCTTAAGCTTACAGACCAATCAAAGAAGCAACACTAATCCACAGCAAAGTGTATCTCCAAATAATATTAATCCCACCCATTTTTTAAAGAAAGAAAATGCTGAGGAGATCCAATTGGGTAATCCTTTGGTCAGGGACAGGTCCAAGCGCGTGGAGTTGACCTGAAGTCTCAATTCCCGAAGGGATCTGTTCAAATTCAGCCATCCAATTCTGTAACATATACTGAAAAAGACTTTTTGACAAATTAGCTGCCCTAGTAAATTTAACATACTGAATGGAAATAACACACAATCCCGGAAACTTTTGTTCACAACCCTGCTGAGTTATTTGTCATAATACATCTAGTTGTATCTGGACAAGATCTATGAGTTGATTAACCAGCATGAGACCTCTCTGTATCTTGACATTAGCTGAGGCCTGTTCATCTATGACTGTAGTCACTGAGGCTGACAAAGTGTTAATGGTGTCAGTCATCTGGACCTGTCCAGACAGAGCCAAGGCTGTCTGAATTAAGGCCAAACCCAGTTCCTAGTTAGTGGTAAAAAAGCAGGAGAATACTTGAGCATTATACATCACCGTCATTGGGAGTGGAAATGTCGACATTATCCCCCAACGCTGCTCTCTCTTTATTATTGACGCCCTGGACATCACCAAGACGAGGGACATTAGTATTCCCTTGGTCAGTCTGGATTTTTCGGGTGAGTCTTTCTGGTACCCAAAATGGGTTGTCTTCATTCTGTGGGAAAACACAGATAGCTCCCCTGGATCTTATCAAGATAGGATCCGGGCCATACCATTTATTATCAAGGACATTTTTCCATTTAACCATCTCATTGGGCCTATCTGGCTCTGAACAATGACGTTCAGCCGCAGTATGGCCATGAACATCAATATTTAAAAAATTGAGTGTAAAGAGTGCCAAAGACACCGACACTCTTGGTGCTCGGGGTACAGTCTCCTCAAAAGTTCCCCTCTTCTGTTTTATAAGATAGGCTTTGAGGGTGCGATGCGCACGCTCAACAATACCCTGTCCTTGAGGGTTGTATGGAAGTCCAGTCAGGTGGGTTACGTCCATCTGACGGCAGAACTGTTGGAATTTTTGAGACGTATAAGCTGGTCCATTATCAGTCTTAAGGAGTCTGGGTTTCCCCCAAGCACTCCATGCCTCAAGACAATGTTGAATCACATGTGAGGCTTTTTCTCCGGTTAACGGAGAGGCAAACATGATGCCAGAACATGTGTCAATGGACACATGGAGATATTGAAGTTTTCCAAAGAAGAAACATGTGTAACATCCATTTGCCAGACCTGTAGAGGTCGAATACCGCGTGGGTTAATTCCCACATGAGGAACTGGCAAGAACTCACAGCAGCTTTGACATTGAGTAACAATGTCACGGGCTTCTTTTCTTGTCAAGGAGAAACGACTGCGTAATGTTTCAGCCGTCACATGAAAATTGTTATGAAAGTTTCTTGCAGCCTCTACCGGGGATGATAGGGCAGCAGCCACCACTTTAGTGGCCTTATCTGCCAAATCATTTCCCAGAGCCATGGGGCCAGGTAGGCCTGAATGGGCTCTAACATGAGTAATATAAACAGGAGATCTTCTAGATAACAAAACTAATTGTATCTGCTGAAAAATATTGGCAACTCTACTGGAAGGCTTAATCACTCCAGCCACTTCTAAAAGATTTACTGCATTTACCACATAACAGGAATCTGACACAATATTAAGGGGTTCTAAAAAGGTTTTTAAAACTTCTAAGACCACTAAACATTCTACCACTTGAGGTGAATTTTCATTATATTGTTTGGATACCACTTTACCATTAGCCACATAGGCACCTATGCCAGTTTTTGATCCATCAGTATATACCACAATCCCATTTTTAAGTGGGTTTCTTACTGTTATTTGTGGAAACACAACAGATTGATTTTGGGCAAACTGTAAGATTGGATGTTTTGGATAATGGTTATCTATTTTTCCTGAAAAGGAGGTAACTAAAACTGCCCAATCATTAGATGCGGCTGCCAAGGTTTGAACCTGTGCAGCAGTATAAGGTACAATTAAAAGATATGGACTTTGCCCAAAGTGGGTGATTGCTGCTTTTAGGCCTTTAAGGGCAAGCTGTGCAATTGCATCAGGATACCAATCTATTATTTTAGCTGGGGATACGTTTGGATGGATCCACAACAATGGCCCATTCTGCCACAAAACTGCAGTTGGCAATTGTGCTGTCTTAAAGACACACAAACTGAAAGGCTGCGAATCCTCAATACGTTGTAATTGCGCATTCTGTAAGGCCTTTTCCACTTTTTGTAAGGCCTGGTTAGCAGCTAGAGTAAGAGTCCTAGGGGAGGAGATATGAGGATCTCCTTCTAAAATACTAAACAAAGGCCTTAACTCAGCGGAAGGAATCTTTAAAAAAGGTCTAAGCCAATTAATATCTCCCAACAGCTTTTGAAAATCATTTAAGGTATGGAGGTGATCTCTTCTTATCTCTACCTTTTGGGGCACAATCTTATCTGGGGACACCACAGAGCCCAAGAATTGTCCTGTATCAGAAATTTGGACCTTTTCTGTGGCTATCTGTAAACCCCACTGACTTAAAGTTTTAAGTAGAAAAGGATATGCCTTTTGTAGCATGGTAAGGTCTTTATGGCACAGGAGGATGTCATCCATGTAAAGGAGCAAAATTAAAGAGGGGAATTGTTCTCTCACTGGCAAAAGAGCTTCTTGTACATAAAGTTGACACATAGTAGGACTATTGGACATTCCCTGTGGTAAGACCTTCCATTGATACCTCTTATCAGGTTCCATGTGATTAATAGAGGGGATGGTAAAGGCAAATCTGGGCCTATCCCTTGGACACAAAGGTATAGAAAAGAAACAATCTTTAATATCTATAATAATTAAATTCCAGCCACGTGGTAAGGCGGAAAGTACAGGGAGACCCCTCTGTACTGGGCCAAATAGGTTCATTTGCTCATTAATGGCTCTGAGGTCATGGAGCAGTCTCCACTTTCCTGACTTTTTCTTAATTACAAAAATTGGAGTATTCCAAGGTGAGGTAGAGGGTTCAATATGGCCTAGTTTTAATTGTTCCTCTACCAGTTGAATCACAGCTTCTAGTTTTTCAGAGGATAGGTGCCATTGAGGAACCCACACTGGGTCCCCTGTTTTCCATGGTATGGGTCGTGCTGCCCCAATGGCCGCTAAGGAAAACCCAGACCCTGTCTGTCTTGGTTTCCATTAGGTGAAATGGGCTCTATCCTTCCCTGTTCTTGATGTCCTAACCCTTTTCCTTCTTTATAACCCATCTTTGCCATGATATTTTTTGCTTTAGCTGAATACCCTCCCGATGGGGCGTTTTCATTGGACAAAATAAGGCCCAAATGCTGCATAATATCCCTTCCCCAGAGGTTAACCGGGAGTGGGAGCACATAAGGTATGAATTTCCCTTGCTGCCCTTCAGAGGATTCCCACGTCAAGGCAACGGAGCTTATAGTGGGACATGATTGATAACCTAGGCCCTGTAATGAATGAGATGACTCTGTGGTGGGCCATGCTTTGGGCCACCAATGTGTAGAAATTATACTTTTATCTGCTCCGGTATCAAGGATGCCTTCAAACTCTTTTCCATTAATCTTAAGGCGGAGCTTAGGTCTATCATTTAAAGATACAACCAAATAGGCAGAATCATTTCCTGAGGAGCCCATTTTCTTTATCTCAGGTCCTGCAGATTTCTCCCTGGTATTATCAGGGAGGAGCAGCAGCTGAGCTATCCTATCTCCTTTACTAATAGAAAAAACGCCCTTAGGGCTTGAGCACAGGACCTGTATTTCAGGGGAATGTTGACAATCCATAACTCCAGGGTGGACTACTAAGCCCTGCAAGGTGAGTGAACCTCGGCCGAGAATAAGGCCCATGGTTCCCGGGGGCAAGGATGGTATAGGCTCCACCGGCACCGGCTGAATACTCATTTGAGGCATTAGTAGGAAGTCGGAGGCGGCACGCAGGTCCACCCTTGTGGGTCTTCCTGGGTCGCCTCTCTGACTGCTTCCTGGGTCCTGACAAACCGGTTCCCATATCTTTGAGGGCCCTGGGACCGAGGGCCCGATGACCCGTTTTTTGGCACATCAGTTGATTGACTATCAGGTGGGGGAAGGACTCTGCCCTTTATATCCCTCACAGAGCGACACTGGTCAGCTCTATGATAACCCTTGCCACACTTAGAGCAAAGAGTGAGAGTCCCTCCCTGTTTATCTGGAGCTCTGCAATCTTTCTTAAAATGCCCAGGCTTTCCGCAGTTAAAACATGTCCTCTGATTATTTCTGCTCATGGAGCGGTTCTGAGATTGGAGGATGGCGGCCGCTAAGCCTGCATTGGTGAGAGGTCCCCCAAGCTCTCGACAGACCCTGAGCCAGTCTTGTAAGCCTTTGTTCTTTCTTGGGGCTATGGCCGCTCGGCACTCCTTTGTGGCTTGCTCATAGATTAGCTGTTCTATCAGAGGCGCAGCTTGCTCTGACTCTCCAAAAATACGCTCTGCTGCCTCTGTCATTCTGGCCACAAAATCTGAGAAGGATTCCTGAGGTCCCTGGATTATCTTTGTTAACTGCCCAGTGGTTTCACCTGCTCGAGAGAGCGCCTTCCAGGCCCTAATAGCCGTGGAAGAAATCTGGGCATAAGCTCCCCAATGGTAGTTTGTCTGATCAGCAGAATAAGCTCCCTGACCCGTTAACAAGTCAAAAGTCCAATCTCTCTGCTCTGGAGTCAAAGCAGCTGCGTTTGCTCGGGCCTGCGCTTGTGCGGCTTCGTGCCAAAGCGCTCTCCATTCCATATATTTGCCCATACTAGGGAGAGCGGCTTTTACAACCGTTTGCCAGTCGGCAGGAGTTAGTGCCATGCCAGCGAGCCTGTCTAACTGCACCAAGGTAAAATTAGCATTGGTTCCGTATTTACGAACCGACTCGGCAATTTCCTTAATTTGTAAGTATTCTACCGGAGCGTGGACACGCCCACCCTCGGCTCCTTCAAAGACCGGAAATGCCTGTTGTATTTTCCTTTGTTCCTCTCTGGGAATGAATGAGTCTGCGCACTGCCTCTCTGTGCACTGCCTCTCTGCGCATCTCTCTGCGCATTGCTGACGCACTACGCAGGGCGGGGACTCCGCATAGGGCGGACCTTGAAGCCGACTGCCCTGAGGCCAATCAGCAAACTGGCCTTCGCCAGCCGCTTTTGGCTTTTTTCTTGACCAATTAGCTGGCTGGTAATGGGCTGCTTCTTCCTCCCAGTCTGTTTCCTCAGAGGAGGATTCTTCACCTGCTTCAGAGCTACTAAGAGCTGGCTCCCCGAGCCCATCCAGCGATGAGCACAGGCTCCTTTTCCTAGAGACCTCCGCTAATTGATCTTTCTTCTTTTCCCTTTTTCCTCTTTTTCTTCTAATCTCTCTCCAGGTATTCCTACCTAACCTTAACTTTTCCTCGGGTTCAAGACCCTTGGAAAGGCCTGTATACTTATTTTGTGTACCATATTTCCTCTTTGCTCCTACTCTCTCTCCCCGCTTTACTTCTGATAGCTTGTCCTGAATTTCCTCTAGAATTTTCAGCCCTATCTTAATCACTTGATAACATGTGAAAAGGAACAAAAGGGCTCCTAACACCAGAAAAAATTCAAGGCCAAACATATTCCACTTTACTTCTGATAGACTGTCTTGAATTTCGTTAGAAAGTTCAAGATCGGACTTACCTCGTAAAGCTGTACTCACTGGTACTCTCGTTCCCCAGCTGAAAAGTTCTGAATTCATACAGTTGAATCCTTCTTAACAGTCTGCTTTACGGGAACCTTTATTACCGCGACCCGCAGTTCTGGTTCTGGAATGAGGGATCTTCCTTGCGCCAGTCCCGAGTTTTTTCTCGTCCCGGAATTCGGCACCAATTGTTATTAGACGCGTTCTCACGACCGGCCAGGAAGAACACCACAGACCAGAATCTTCTGCGGCAAAGCTTTATTTCTTACATCTTCAGGAGCCAGGGTGCAGGAAGCAAGAGAGCAAGAAGCAAGAGAGAGAGAAAACGAAACCCCGTCCCTCTTAAGGAGCATTCTCCTTCGCCTCGGACGTGTCACTCCCTGATTGGCTGCAGCCCATCGGCCGAGTTGACGTCACGGGGAAGGCAGAGCACAAGTAGTCATAAGATACCCTTGGCACATGCGCAGATTATTTGTTTACCACTTAGAACACAGGATGTCAGCGCCATCTTGTAACGGCGAATGTGGGGGCGGCTCCCAACACTTACTCTTAAGCACTGTACTCTCAGAGAAAAATACAAGGCTTACAACATGCTGTAGCTGCAGTACAGAGGTACTCCACTAAAGTTAATATTTTCTAGAACACAAGTTTTGAGTAAACACTATTCTCATCTTTAAAACATACTATTTATTTAACCTACTTAAATTCTGATCACCCTGTAAAATACTTTGGTTTTGTAGCTTTACTTTCTTTTTTTTTAAATTAGGTATTTTCTTCATTTACATTTCAAATGCTATCCCTAAAGTCCCCCATATCCTCCCCCACCCACTCCCCTACCCACCCACTCCCACTTCTTGGCCCTGGCGTTCCCCCGCTCTGAGTATTATAAAGTTTGCAAGACCAAGGGGCCTCTCTTCCCAATGATGGCCGACTAGGTCATCTTCTGATACATATGCAGCTTGAGACACGAAATCCGGGGGTACTGGTTAGTTTATATTGCTGTTCATATAGGGTTGCAAACCCCTTTAGCTCCTTGGGTACTTTCTCTAGCTCCTCCATTGGGGGCACTGTGTTCCATCCAATAGCTGACTGTGAGCATCCACTTCTGTTTGCCAGGCACTGGCATCGCCTCACAAGACACAGCTATATCAGAGTCCTTTCAGCAAAATCTTACTGGTGTATGCAATGGTGTCAGCGTTTGGAGGCTGATTATGGGATGGATCCCCAGGTATGGCAGTCTCTAGATGGTCCATCCTTTCGTCTCAGCTCCAAACTTTGTCTCTGTAACTTCTTCCATGGGTGTTTTGTTCCCATTTCTAAGAAGGGGCAAAGTGTCCACACTTTGGTCTTCGTTATTCTTGAGTTTCGTGTGTTTTGCAAATTGTATCTTGTATCTTGGGTATTTTAATCATCAGGGAAATGCAAATCGAAACAACCCTGAGATTCCACCTTACACCAATTAGAATGGATAAGATCAAACATTCAGGTGGTAGCTTTACTTTCTATTGCACACAGTGATCTATTCTTTATATGTAATATATTCATATTCAAAATAATAAGTCATAGGCTTCAAATTCTAAATAGGTTATACTCTTCTTTGAAACAAGCCTTCTTATTTTTCGCTGCATACACTATAGTATCTAGAACGGAGACAAGCATATGAAAACTGGATTAACATGTGACAGGTCAAAATTGATAATTTTATATGCTAATTGCTAAGGCACAGATGTGTCTAGTAACATTTCATAACATATAAGCCAACAATCACGACGTAGGTGAAACTACTGTCATGGTTATAGTAGACTAGACAACAAATAATGAATAGAATTTCGGTTTAGAAGAAGAAATATCTAATGTAAATTGTAAATGATAGAAAATAATAAAAAGAGAGATGAATGGAATTTCTGAGGGGAAGATATTTATTAGGGTATTTTCAAAGAATGTAAATTATATATATATATGTACATATATATATCACCGCAATTATCATTTTCTATTTTATAGATATTTTCATGTTTGTTGTATTTCTTCCCAAATAAAATATGAATTTTATAAGAAAAAATATTATTTCACATTGTATACATTATATCATCTTTGTATTAGTTATTTCTCAGGGTGCCATCATAAGGTATTTTTAGGAAGCAACTTAAAGGAGGATGAATTTACTTGGCTTACACCTGGAGAAGACACTTCATTGTGGTGGAGAAGCCTCAGTGGTAAGAACAACTCATGGCTGTGGTTGTAGGGCCTTGCTCACATCTGTTTGAATCAGGAAGCAGAGAAAGAAACTGTGACATTCATTTCGCTTGCTCTCACTCCTTTTTAAGACTTCTGGACCTGTGTGATGGTGTCATCTATTTTCAGGATATGTCTTCCTTCCTTAATTAATACACTCTCACTTTAAAAATACAACTATCCAGGTGTCTTACTTAGAGTTTTACTGCTGTGAACAGATACAGTAACCAAGGCAACTCTTATAAAGGAAACATTTAATTGGAGCTGGCTTACAGATTAAGAGGTTGGTTCAGTTCATTATCATCAAGGCAAGGACATAGCAGTGTCTAGGTAGATTTGGAGGAGCTGATAGTTCCATCTCTTGTTTTGAAGGCAGCCACAAGAAGACCATGCACCTAGGACAAGAGTCTTAAAGCCCACACACACAGTGACACACTTTCCCCAAAAGGGCCACACCTACTGCAATAAGGCCACAATTCCAAATATTACCACTCCCTGTTCCAAACATATTCAAATCACCACACCAAGTATGCCTCACAACTATGCAATTGTATCTCACCATTATTGAGGTATACCTCACAATTATCCAAATGTGCCTCACTGTTGTCCAAGTGTACCTCAATGTCTCCTAGTTTATTCTCATTCCAAATAAGTTGTTAATAAAAATTAGAAATCACATCTGTCCTCTAAATGGCCATCATCTGTAATACACTCTTACTATATCTCTACTTATTGAAGAACACAAGAGTTTTACGACTTTTTAAATAGTCTTTCATTTGTTCCTGTCTTTCAGAACCTACAGGTTGTGAAATACAGCCATGGAAGAACAGAACATTAGAAGAGATATTTAGAAAGATATTGAAGAAGGCTCATAGAATTAAAAAATAAGAGACAGTATAACAGTTTAGGGTTTTTTTCCCCCTCTCACCATTAGACATGGCCTTGGTCCTTAGAGAAAGTGTATATCCCTAGATATGTAACAGAACTCCCTCAAATACATGTATTGGCAATTTTGTTGACAGCTAACAAGCTTTAAGGAAAATATAGCATCTTGAGAGCCTTGAATACCAAGGCATGAACCCCTAAATGGATTCCTAACTTGGTAGCAATATTGGATGATAGTGAAGGGTAGTAGTAGCCAGGGTGTAGTTGGAAATATTAACCACTATTGAATAAGTTATTAGTGGTTAAACTGTCCATGGGCCCCTTCCCAAACTAATTGTTTGCTTCCTGTACACAGAGAGGGGGAGAGGTGTTGTTTACCTTTGCTGCTATGATGCTCTAAACAAGAAACCAAGCAACTATATTCTCCTCCATTTGAGCCATAAGACCTATTTCCTCTACTTAGTCATCTAATCAGATATTTTGGTCACCCTTTTAAAACTCTAACACTGTAGGTATCACATAAAAATTCTACATAAGTGAAGACATTCTAGGAAGGCATTCTAGACAACAGGGTTATCCATCATGGTCAGGATAGCTAGGGAGAATGTGGCATATAGGTACCATGTAATGATAAGCAGCCTTCAGATATATTCCAAGAATGCCATGAATGCTTCTTTAAAATTAGTATGTGGAGTTGCGGAGATGATTCTGTGAATGAGCACACTTGAGGATCTGACTTCAAATCCCCAATATGATAGATGAAGTCAGCATCTTGCTCTGTTCTTCACTTGGGCCTACACTAGCTTATATACCTATACACTGGCATGCATGCATCATACACATACACAAGTAACACACACACAAATAAATAAATGAACAAGTATGCTTTTTTTATTTAAAGCCATGAGATTTAAGATTATAATTCAAAAAATTCACAAATTCAAAATTCTATGCATACAAAATATACTTTTAATTAAAAACTTTAACATTATATATATATATATGATATGTAATTTATGTATGTAGATATGTGTGTTAATATGTGTGTGAGTGCAGATACATGTACATGCACTGCCAATATAGGACCTCATGCTGGTCTTAAGGTTCCAAACCAATTGGCTCAGGAGCTTCAGTCTTGCTTTCCCTAAGTTTTGGGGATCGGAATGCAAATTCTCTGGCCATGAGTCATCTCCCCAGCTCCAACATGTAATTCTACAATAAACAAAATATGTACATTAAGTACAAGAGAATTAATTTTGCTTTTGAAATAAAATCTATTCCTTTTCTTGTTATGGACTTGTAGCTATAGATTTCCACTTGTAAAATTAACATTATGATATAAAGAATTCCTATTAAAAATAATACATATTGCTCTTTCCTGACTTCCACAATAGGTCCTTTTGGTTTTCTGTTTTCTGAATTTCCTCCTATGCTATGTACTCATAGCTGAAGATTTGCAACTAAAAACCTCACATGGAAGAGCACACATGATACTTTGGTCCCTGAGACTGGGTTACTTCACTTGAAGTGATATTTTCTAGTTTTATCTATTTACCTTCAAGTTCATTGTTTCATTGTTCTTTTTCAACTGAATAATAGGCTATACCATATATGTAGCACATTTTCGTTAACCATTCATCAGTTGTAGGACATTTTGATTGTTTTTATTGCCTAGTTATTGTGAATAGAAAAGCAGTGAACATAGCTGAAAAAATAATGTATTTAGTTCTTTAGGCATTTATCAACCTGTGTGCACATGGCTGCTTATAGGTACAGTGGAGAAAATGTTTATTTTGGATAAAAGGGAGAGCATAGACATATGCAGGGATGTCTGAGAGAGTCTAGGGTGAATATTACACTGATTCAGGTCATGTCTGGAAGGGATTATGGGGACAGGGTAGGGTGGAGTATAGAAGAGTGGGGCGAAAGGAAAGCAGAGAGAGGAGAAAGGCTGTTGACCAAGAAGGGTGGCCTGGGACAGGAGACTGGTCAACAGTGTATAGGGTAGAGCAAAAGGGCCAGGTAACCAAAATGGCTGGATAATTTAGGGAAGGAGAGGTAGGAGAAAGCCATCCCAGCCTCTGGGATGGAGACGTTTAGGGTGGGAGCCAGTTATGCCAGCCATAGCCATAGGTAGACTGAGGGATGGTGGGAGGAACAGGCTAACCAATCTGCTTTGATGTATTTAATTAGCAAATTTGCAGTTTGTCTGGCATTTGAAACCTAACTACTTCATGTGTCTATATTGTACTGCTTGTGGATTTGAAACTATAAAGTTCCCATTTGTCAGGGATTGTATTCGGCCAACATAAGAGAGACAGAGGAGAAAACACACTTACTGTTTTAAAGATACATGTTTTAAAACCTGTATCTACTAACTATGCAAAACTTTATCAAGCTAGTGGTGGTGGCTCACACCTTTAATCCCAGTGCCCAGAAGGCAGAGGGAAGGGGATGCAGAGACAGGCAGATCTCTGTGAGTTCGAGAAGAACCTGTTCAACAGATCAATTTCCAGGGCAGTCAAAGCATACAAAGAAACCCTGGTTAAAACAAAACAAAGCAAAACAAAACAAAAACAAAAACAGAACTTTGCCTATATCAAATACCCACATCTAGTTTAGAGAAAGTCTGGGGAGCCTGTTATGAAACTTTGAGCTATGTACCCTGCTACAAAAGTGAAAACATTTTCTCTTATAGTGTTAAAATCACATCAGGTTGGGACTTCAGCAGTGAAGGTTTGTGGGCTGTTCAAATCTTATGTTTAATATAGAGACGTGAGTTGAAATACCAATCTGATTATGCCTATAGACATGTCTTTGGGAGATAGCTTTGATTGTTAACTGATAAAAATAGGAGATCTTAGCATATGGAGGATAAGACCATTTCCTAGACATTTCCTAGAGCAGCATCAGAAACCTAGTTAACCATGATCCTAAAAGAGTCAGAAAGAGGTGCTACTCCAAGGTTTCTATTCAAGTTCTTGCTTGAATTCCTGTCCTGACATTCTTCAATGATAGACTATGACCTGGAAGAATAAACCAAACTATAGATCCTTTTCTCCTCTCCTCCAGAAAAGAAAAAGGAAGGAAGGAAGGAAGGAAGGAAGGAAGGAAGGGAGGGAGGGAGGGAGGGAGGGAGGGAGGGAGGGAGGGAGGGAGGGAGGGAGGGAGGAAGGAAGGAAGGAAGGAAGGAAGGAAGGAAAGGAAGATTAAAGAATGACATACAACCAAAGAATGTCAAGAGCAGAAGAAGTAGTCTTCTGTTGGGGTAATCTTTTTATGCATTGTGTAAAGATTGTCTTTGAATTTTCAAGTGTTGTTTTCAGGACTGGCAGAGTTGAGTACTGGCTGTACTTTGGCCTTGTTATTTTTATGGATCATCACCAATCTTAGCATTTTGTAAACATACAAAACCCTCATCTTTGGATTGGTTTAATAAAGATCTGACGGCCAATAGCTGAAGCAGGAGTGGAAAGGTGGTACTTTCAGGCATCTAAGCTCTCTAGGAAGAATCAGGCACAGGGGATTTACCAGAGTGACATGGAGGTGGAAGGAACAGGTACTGGGACCAAAAGAGAGGGAATAGGCCATATGACAAACATGGACTAGAATAGATGGGTTACTTTAAGTTAGATAAGCTAGCTTGGAGGTAGCCAGCTAAGGCTTAAGGTTTAATAAATAATAATAAGTCTCTGTCTCATTATTCAGGAGCCAGAAGGTCTGAGACAATCGAGCAATAGTTTTCCCCAAGGGGCAATTCAATTGGTTTTCCAGTACAAAGATATGAGTCCTGAAAACATAAATACAAGTAACTTTACATAGACTTAACAATTTGTACTAATGTATTTAGAAGTATTTTGCAACAACAATTAAAGAAAATAGCCTATACATTTGAAAGAGTACCAAGAGGGGTAACATTGGAGGATTTGGGGAGAAAAATGGGAAGGAGAAAAGGGTATAATTTTAATAACATAAGTAAAATAAATAAAAAGAAAATAATAATAATGTCATTATGATTACTATGTTGAAATGATTCCATTTGTTCATATTATTTCATTCCTTTCATATTTACCAGAAGATGACAATTTAAGGGTAATAACACATAGAAAGATTTGTCACATCACAGTGTTTGCTAAGTAAGCATCATTTGCACAAATATCTAACAGTAGTAGAAACAACATCCAAGTTTTTATGAGCCAAAGCACAGTCTAAGTTTCTATTGTTTATCTACTATGTCAGCATGTTGACATAATGGTGAGTCTTTTTTTTTTCCATTCAAAAGCCTTTTTCAAGAAGGATAACCTTTGTTCTAGTTCATCTTTGGCAGCATTCCACAAAGCTTGGCTTAAGCTCTGAAGCTTAGGGTTTTTATGCCACCACTCAGGAGTCCCTGAGCAAGTAGTAATGGTTACCCACACTTCCTTAGCAAGTAGCAATGATTGCCCATTTGCTAACCTATTCTTTACAAAAAAATGAAGAAGAAAAGAAAAAAGAAAAGAAAAAGAGAAAAAAATCCACAGTTTAATTGTAAATGTATTTATTTATTTTATGAATATGGATATGTCTTCAGACATACCAGAAGAGGGCATTGGATCACATTACAGATGGTAATTGAACTCAGGACCTCTGGAAGAGCAGTCAGTGCAGTGCTCTAAACCACGGACCCATCTCTCAGCCCCCAATTGTGGTATCTTTGTTAGGATTACAATTGTTACAATGAAAGGCAGCCTGGGGAGGAAAGAGTTTATTTGGCTTACACATCCACATCATAGACCTCACTGAGGCCAGTAACTCAAGCAGAGCAGGAACATGGAGGCAGAAGCTGTTGCATAATGGATTGTTTCTTATTGCCTTGAGACCCATGGCTTGCTCATCCTCCTTTCTTATAGAATCCAGGACAACCAGTCAAGGGATGGCACCACCCACAAGGGGCTGGGTCCTCTCCCACTGATCATTAATTGAGAAAATGCCCTAGAGCCTTGCTACAGCCTGATTTTATGGAAGAATTTTCTTATTTGAAATTTTCTCCTTTTACATCACTTCAGCTGTGTCAAGCTGACATAAAACTATTGAAGACATGAAATGAGCGTTATTTCTACCAACATGCATTTTTTTAAAAAAATAAGTTCAAATAACTTTTGACATCAGAAAAAGTTTTTAAAATTGAAAATATAATAAACAACTAGTTTAACAATAATTTTAAATAGTCATGATCAATGCATTAAGTATGCACACATATATGTGAAGGACATTTTTATGTAGAGAAAAATACCATGATATTTTAGGGCAGATATATGCAATGATGAGGATATAAAGAAATGTATATTGTATTGTATGGAAAGACCCTAGAAAGAGGAAGTTGTCTCTGGGGAAGTCCTGCAAATTAGTTTAATGCCCATAGTACATTTTACACTGATGTCCTCAACTAGCTCATTTCTAGAACTAAAAAGCATTTTACTATATTTTTCTTTCACTGAAGCAGGCATTTCAGTATTTTATCTTTCTTTTTAGTGTACTTTAACCCACCTCTCTATTGTGTTTATCTGCAGTGTAGCATATCTTCCTGAACAAAACGTGTGTTTCTGCTGAGTGTAATGTGTTTATGCAGCTACACACCGTAAAGATTGTAATGGCAACAGAAACCTCTTGACACAATGCTCTATATTTACATCCAGATGTATTTTTCCAAGCTTTTTGTTGATAAAATTTACACAGTGACCCTGTGACTATTGTGTGTCACTTTGAACTTAAAATATGCAAAGCTGCTTCTTTAACTGCATTTCAAATAATTCTTCAAGCTCCACACCAATTAAAGCTCATCAAAAATTCTACTTCCATTAGTCTCCTCCTGGTTGGGAATACTTTCAAGTCTCAGGCCACTTAGTACAATTATCCATAGCAATTATAGTGTCAATAGGCCAAAGAAGATAAATTATTTTAAAGGACACTTTCTTCTTGTGTATCTAAAATATACACAGGCTGATGATAGATGCGCTAGAATATTTTATAAATTATATATACATATCAATCTGACATTTTGTCAAAAACAAAATGTCTCCATTACTATCTGCACCAAGCATTTGACGGAAAAAAAAAAAAAAGCCTGCTGCAAATTCCAGTGAAGGACAAACATTAGAAAATTAACATTGACAATGTGACCTTTGACTCATCAACATTCAACTCAGTTGTCCTGCTTATTAACAAACTATTCATTAACCAACAATCTGTCACCAGACAGTTACAGAGACTTTATCTGTCATGACAATGATCTATGGTTTGTTGACCAAAGAACCTCAGGGCTGAGTGTCCCTGAGGGAGCCACTCTACTGAGGCCTCAGCCACTTAATGACTGGGCTTTCATCATGTGCTGTCATTGACCTTGTAATAAAGGAGACAAGTTCTTACAACAGAATAAGCTGGTAGTAATCCTGCAATCACAGACTCAGCATGCCTCTCAGATACTCAGTTTGCCCTCTCAGCTGCATGCTCATCTCAGAACTTTTAATTAGTTTCCTAACATGTCCAAGCAGCTGTCTTTTGGAAACATTTCAACTACCTATAGTTTTTCTCTGGATGGACTGGGTAGATCAATGTAATTATAATTGTTTCACCACATATGAACTACCTTTGATTATCTCAAGTCTTGTTCTGACCCTAGAACACATTTCATGTCCATGAAAATGAGAGCTTACTACATAACTCTGTAGACACTTTCTTAGAAATTGCTAATGCGCATCAATTAATTACCTTCATAAACTTTCTACATACTAATGATTTATAGATAGGAGATTAATGGCTGTACCTCTAGGAATGTTTTATTTGATATTTCTTTTTAGCCTGGTGGCTTAATAAAAACAGATGAAAATCAAAATAAAACTAAGAAATAGAACATGAAATTATTTCTGATTTTTATTAGTTAGTATATCTTATACTTTGTGTTACTAATTGTCAACCATAATTCTTGTATAGTTTGATTTAGGTTTATCATTGAAAGAGGTTGAGAAAGGCCATTATCTGAATTTTTTATTGTAATAATGTCATTTAGTTGATAAAGTTTTGCCATAGTGAAAAATGTTTAGATTGAAAGAAAATAATTAGTTTATGATATATATATTCTGTGAAAGAATATTGGAAAAATTACTGATTTGATCAAAAACGTAGAGTTCTTGATGATCTTCCACTCTCCTCTGGGTATTGATATTTATTGATGTGTATAAGGGTGTGTTGTAAAGAAAGAAAATGTTGGTGCAATCATGAAAGTTAATGAGGATAAACAAATGTATCCAGACAAGAATGATTGAGTGGATTCAGTTGAAATTAAACTTTTTAATACTTAATTCAATTACAAAAATACAATTGTAAAGCTAGGGAAAAAGAAAAGGGAAAAATCATGTACAAATATAGCAAATACAACTCCTTTCTCCCTTCTCTAGCTTATTGTATGCCAGAATTTGGAGTCTGTGCTCAATAACATTCACTAATATTTCTTTCCTGATGATTGGTCTTCATTCTACATAGTATAAAATAGAACTTAGCTCTCTAAAATTAGAGAAAATATACAGCATAGGAGGAAGGGCTTATAGAAAATACTTGTCTTCACTAGAAAAACGATCCCAGTTTCACTTTCTTCCATAAAATGACCTTCTCTTATAAACTGAGGATGGAATCTCCATAAACATTGATATTTCTACTCTAGTGCAAAGCATTCTGGGAAGAACATTACATGGTCTGAAAATGTTTAAAGTTATACTTAGCAAGACGCAAACACAGACTATCAGTAGTAGAGGCTATAATATATCAGATGGAAGAAAATTTCTTATACATTTAGCAAAAAAATTCAGTCAAAGTAGAGGAGATACAGAGAGTATTCCACTCTCTGCTTCCTTAGCACCTTCGTCTTTATGTTTCTTGAAAGACATGTTTGTTTCTCCATACAATGTCCCCTTACTTGGAACAAAATTTACCCACATTTTATAAACCTTACTCTCTTCACATTCTCAACCCACTGAAAAATCTCTGATGCTTCCCCTGTCATTAGCTATCCATTATTTCTATTTTTGTAGTAATATAATTTACTAGGATTTTTTTTGCTTTATTTACTATTCAGATTATGGAAAAATGTAAAATTCACAAGAACAGCAGTATTTTCTAACAATTTCATACTTTCAGATATACTATAAATAATCTTTTATAATATCAGAACATATATGGATGTGATATATGTGTGTGTATGTATGTGTGTGTATACACATATATTATACTATATTGAAGTTTAAAGATGTTGCAACATTCAAACATGTATTCCAAGCATTATAGATAAACTCCAATGTTGATTTGAAAGTTCCAGTTTATCTCAGCAAATTTAAGGGCATCAAATTGAAGCTTTGTTGCAACTTAATGATTTTGTGACTTGTGGATAATCAGTTGTCATAGTTTAATGGCTGAGTCTCCCTATTATATAGGAGAGCACTGACCCAGGACTCTCAGTTTTTTCTGAAGATATATCATTGACAGGAGAGTATTTTCTATAATGTTTGTTTGTTACTTTGAACCTGAAATATCCTACAGAGTACTCTACTATAAAAGTTACTTTTATTTGTTCAATTGTCGACTTGGGGGCTTACTATAGAATAAACTCACCCTATCTAGTTCCTTTTGAACTCTGGCTGATTCAGTTCTGCTGTTATGGCCCAAATTTCTCTCTAAACTGATTGATTTAATCTGTATTCTCTTGGCTTCTGGCTGAATTGCTCTGCTTGGACTCATATTAACTTTGGCAATGTGGTCTAATCTTCTGGCTCCTTCTCATCCTCTGGATCATTCTGTCTTTACCTGTGTCTACCTTGTTGTCTCTGCAGCCTGTCACTTTAAAATGTCATCATAAAACTGCCACACATACCACATTTACTTTTTGTCTCTCTCTACTATTAAATAGCTAATTTTTACCTTTAATATCGTGGGCATATTCTATTTCTGACTCATTCTGTCAAATCTTTCCCTGACTCATCACTTTTTCTGTTCCTCCATTAAATGTAAATTTCAAGCATGGCTGCTTCATTCTACAAACTTAACTTTACCTTCATTGTTTGGGATTAGAGGTTTGTACTAGGCTATGTCTATCTATTCTAGTCAGAGGGAATAAAGGTGTATAATCTACCCAGAGGGATTAATTGTACATGGTATGTCTGCATTCCAGCAAGATCATATCTTTAGATGTGACCCCTTGCCAGAGCAGCCATGTTGTTGAATTAAAATCCCTCTATAATCTAATCTATGAAGAATGAGATAATTAACTTTTATTGGTGGAGGGACTTAAGATGAACTCATATATGTTATATGTTGCTTTCTAAATTG
Source organism: Mus musculus (assembly GCF_000001635.26). Classification (NCBI taxonomy): domain Eukaryota; kingdom Metazoa; phylum Chordata; class Mammalia; order Rodentia; family Muridae; genus Mus; species Mus musculus. The sequence continues at coordinate 63,758,485 of NC_000074.6, forward strand.
TTGCAATGTCATTTTTTATTTTGTACATCTGTATGTGTCCATATGTCAGTATATATTGTGAGTGCAATGCAAATGGAGGCCAGAAGAGGGCATTGAACCAGCTGAAGGTGAATTTAAGGCAGATGTGAACTCTCTGACATAGACATTGAATTCTGGTACTCTTAAATGTCAGTAAGCACTCTTCAGTGTTTAGCCAAATTTCTCATCCTTTATGTATTTGTTGTGGTGGTTGTCTTGGTTGTTGTTGGTGGTGGTGGTGATTACTGGCTCCTTGCCAATCCTGCTGGGGTCTCTCCATGTCTGGGTGGGATGGTGAGTGTCAATGGCCCAAAAGAAACACACCAAACTAGGAGTCTTGTCTTGCCGAAGCAAGAACTCAACATTATGGCATCAGCCTCTCTCTTATATAAGTTCAGAACATAAAAATGGGGATTTTTGGTGGAGTAAGATGACATAAGAGGGATGGAAGGATGACAGAGGGTAAGGAGTGACTGACATGGCCAATGGCAAAGCTTTACAACAGCAATGGCAGGGCTGAGGCAGTGTTAAACAGGTCTTGCTGAGTCACTGAGTGACTGATACAGGTCTCAAAACTCAAGCTAGGCTCAGGTTTGTCCTCAAGGCCCAAATCTGGGCCAAAATGGGGTCCAACAGGTGGTGGTGGTGGTGGTGGTGGTGGTAGTGGTGTTTTGGTTTATTTGGGGGGAAGGCGATTTAATAGTTTTTAAATAATATAACAATATCTAATTTGCTTAATACAAAAAATTATTATTGAATAATCCATTGCCTACACTCCAAACCCACAGTTCAGACAAACCACAAAATAGAATATAGAAAAATCATAAGTTGAGCTTTTGAATAATATATGAAATAGATTCCATAAGACTAGACTTTCTTCTCATTGTTAATTGATAAGATAGTGACTAATACATTATCAAGCTAGAAGGGACATGAATGGATAACAGTTTTTAGTGAAATTTGGGACATTTCTACCCTTTTATAAATTTTAAAGCATTTTATTATAATCACAGATTCTATTGCAGTAATAAGGTTGTTACTTCAGAAATTTAAAGAAAAATTCAATTTGAGATGTGGGTTTTTATCTAAGGATCATTAATTGTTAAAGCAACACTATTCATTTTTATTTGTTCCATATATCTGAACATGTCTGGAGGTAGGAAAAATATGGCGAATGTTGCTGCACGGACCTCAGTCGAGTCCTCGATCCACAGGAAAACTCGGGGTCAGGTTACAGTCCAGCAAGGAGTTGGCATGGATGACAAACAGATACGGACATAGAGAGTGTGTATAACAAAATATATTTTCTCAAAGCGAGTACCAGTCTTACAATACAGAAGAAAAATAAGAAAGCTAGGCGAATACATCCGCCAGGGTACACTGGTTCTTTACACAAAACAAAGAAAATGCATACATAAAAATATGTCGGGATCCAGGCCATATTTTCAACTGAGAATAGGCACAACCCTTAATTAAGATCAGCTAAATACAGGAGCCAGGTGAACGCTCTGATGCAATGCTAGTCTATTATTAAACCCACCACCAGGGGTCCTTTAGTAAATACCTGATTATGCTATTCCTCTGGGTCTAGTGAAAAACCGGCCAGGGGAATTCTGTTCTACTAACCCTTTCTGAAACCACAACCCACCTATTTCCTAGGCCATTGTGTATTCTTGTGTTTGGGTGTGACTCGGATATTGTTCTAAGTAATTACTATGTAGATTAGCTCCGAGCTTTCTAGCTCTTATTCAAGTATATTGTAATGCCTGATTATTTTCACTGTCTCTACTAGAGGTAAATTTGAATGTTACTGAATAGGTAACATTCTTACTGAATTCCAAGCTCCGGGTTGGCTCAACACCAGTGGAGACTTAGCTATATGTCAAAATCAATCCTGAAAGGTACTTATAATAAAAGAATACTGAAAGAGCGCACAAAGATCCATACAACAGACTAACGCAGGGACAGGTTTGGAGCATATGTGCAACGGGAATGCCAAGGTTCCAGGAGGCTAAGTTTCCATGAAACTCTGCCTCAGGACTGCCTCCAGGTTTCTAGGCCTGTCACATGAGTCACTATTGGAGTGGATGGAGCAGAATGTGATCAAACTTTATTCTATAAAATATTCAAAGAGCCTCTCAGGTTCCAGTCAGCAAGAACTTCTTGGCATTTGCAGTAGTGTCTGGATTTGATGGCTGTATATGGGATGGATCCCCAGGTGGGACAGTCTCTGGATGCCCTTTCCTTGGATCTCTGCTTCACATTTTGTCTCTGTATTTGCTTCCTTGAGTACATTGTTACCCTATCTAAGAAGGACCAAAGTACCCATACTTTGGTCTTCCTGCTTCTTGAGCTTCACGTAATCTGTAAATTTGTATCTTGGGTACTCCTGAAAAAGTATAACATAAAAAAACAACAACAACAAAAAATTCTAGGCCTTTAGGCCCAGGCTTGAGAATGTGACCTTAGTGACTCAGTGCTCCAAGGCATGCTAATCATAAAACAGATAGCAACATTCCTCCAGCCACCTGCTTCCTGGGTTCAGGGAATGTTCATTCAAAGAAAATCAACCTGACCCACCCTGACCTTTGCTGGAACCCAATATGCAAATATGCTATTGTTAGAGGCTCAAAGAAAACTGTCTTGACTTTCCACTTCCTCTTGACTCTGAACTGATATTTTTGGTATTTTCCAACAACACCCTCCCCACCCCCTTGAGTTATGCTTTCTTCCTTTAAATACCCTCTTACCCAACTACTCCAGGCTCCACAGTTCTCTACCCCTGTGTGGTATATGACTGTGGGCCCCAGAACGCTCTTGGAATAAAAAAGTCCTCTTGTGGTTTGCATCAAGGCCTTTTCTTGTGAGTGATTTGGGGTGTCACCTCTCCTGAGTCAGAACGTGGGGACTCCTCATGTTGTGGGCCTTTTACCCTCAGCTTTTGGGCTAATATCCACTTATCAGTGAATGCATACCATGTATGTTATTTTGTGACTGGGTTATCTCACTCAGGATGATATTTCCTAGTTCCATCCATTTGCCTAAGAATTTCATTTTGAAAGTTCATTGCAGACAGATCAAAGTTCCACCACTGTATTATAGTCACATGAAGTTTAATATTTGTGTGTGTGTGTGTGTGTGTGTGTGTGTGTGTGTGTGTGTGTGTGATAGATTCATGCTTCCAGTGTCTGGCAGTTGATCTTGTCAGCTAGGTCTGAAGCTTAAATACCTGTAAGTGACTTCACAGTGCTCTTCTTTATCATCCATAAAAAATGGTAACTAGAATCTAAGGCTAGGGCCTTACCATAGTCAGGTTGGGTCATTCACCTATTGTGAATCAGCCTAACAAATCACACAGTGAAGTTTTTTTATCACTTACTATTTATTAGAAATTTTTAGAAGTTTGTTAGAAATTTTAAGTCAATTATATTTTACTCACACTTAAGGATATAACTCATTTAAACCATTCTTTATTCTAAAAGCACATCTTACTCTGTATTGGAAATAATTGAATTGTTGCATGTCTCATTCTCTAAGCAAAGACTATCAGTGTTTGTACCAAAATAACAAGTGATCATGTCATAGTTGTGTTACTTCCCTCTACCTTTGTCTAAAAGGCCAATGTCTACTGCATAAATGACCTTAGAAACTTATTTCAAAATATTGTTAAAGGATCTCATAATACTATATGAGTAATTTATGTATGTTCATATTTATGTATGCATAAAAGGTGTTACACAAATTTAACATCATAATAAATGATGAAAGACAATATATAGCTGTAACTATGTCTTTCTAAACTTGTGCTACAGAACAATGGTGACTACTCATCAACGAGGACATATTACTTATTCTAGAGGTTTGCATATACATTCAAGTTGTAACACTGTTTCCTGCATATGAAGTAGTAATATTTGTTATGCCAGCCATTTATTTATGCCATTCAATCATTACTTCTAACTCTTATAAATATCTTGCCTTTATTTTACACAATATGCATTTTTTATGGCAAAATGTCATGAATCAAATGACCAAGATATTTGGGAATTAAACTCAAAGAAATGTAAGAATTGAGGACTCACAGTAAATCTGAGCTATCTTTTATGTAATTCTCATGTCAAATGTTACTTGAATGCTATTCTTCCTCCATTAATGAAAGACTATTAGCTACTAGTATTTTTATTTTATTTTAATTTATTTTTTTACACTACATATTTTATTCCCCCATCCACCCTCTGACTGTTCCGTACCCCATACCTCCTCCCCACCCCCGGTTTCCATGTGGCTGTTCCCACCTCTCACCCCACCTGACCTTAAAACTCCCTGAGGCCTCCAGTCTCTGGAGGGTTAGGTGCATCATCTCTGAATGAACACAGACCCGGAAGTCATCTACTGTATGTGTGTTGGGGGCCTCATATCATCTGGTGTATGCTGTCTGTTTTGTGGTCCAGTGTTGGAGAGATCTCAGGGGTCCAGATTAATTGAGATTGCTGGTCTTCCTATAGGATCGTCCTCTCCTCAGCTTCTTTCAGCTTTTTCTAATTTAACAACAGGGGTCAGCTATTTCTGTCCATTCATGCAAATTTCTGCATCCGACTTGAAATCAGATGCTTGCTTGTTCTTTCAGAGGGCAGTCATGTTAGGTCCTTTTTTGTGAGCACTCCATAGTCTCAGTAATAGTGTCAGGCCTTGGAACCTCTGCTTGAGCTGGATCCCATGTTGGGCCTGTCCCTGGATCTTCTTTTCCTCAGACTCCTCTCCATTTCCATCCCTGTAATTCTTTCAGGCAGGAACAATTATGGCTCAGAGTTGTGACTGTGGGATTGCCACCCTATCCCTCACTTCAGCTACTAGTATTTTTACTAAATTTGATGGAAATTTGGCCAAAAGAATTCAAAAGATTTGTGTCCACAGCAAAACAGACACTGTCATTAACTTTTTAACAAATATTGTACAAAATGTTTTCCCTATCCATTGCTCTTTATTATGAAGTACAGTATATAAACAAATGTCTGCAAAAATTAAAATATAATAAGTTATATCCAATAATTCATTTTACATTCAGCAGTTTAACCAAACTATTATGTTTTACTATTAAATGATAAAATATAATTACTTTAGTATTAGTACTTTAATATTTGTAGCTATTTGAAATACATATATTTAATATATTTTCTAATTATTATTAATCATTTTATTTATTCTATATTTTAAATCTTAATATAGTTAAAGTGCAATTATGCAAACATATATATACATATATATTACATATATATATTGCATATATTTGTTTGTGACTACTATGATTTCCATCTTGCTAATAAATTGTATTTAATTTTCTATCAGATATCTTTCACTATATATACACATATATTTGTATTGTAAGCATGCTATAAAAAGGGTAAGTATCCATGACTATGATATATTTCAGTAATAAGGCAAGTAGATATAAAATTTCGACATCAAAATGATATACTATTTATTGTGGTGAAATAGCATAAGAAATGTCCACTTCAAACAAAAATTATTATGAGAACCACCAAATATTTCCATACTTATTTCATTCCTTTGAAATAAGACCAATGAAGTCTGTCTCTGAATGACAGTAATAGGCTGGAAAATAAATCTTATTTCCTAGAGCAATTCACTGATACCATATTTTCTGAATGCATATAGTTAATGGTCAGAACCATTAAAAGACTCACATTTCCAAGTATATAACTATATAAATACACAGCTTTGTCCATGGTAAGATTATTGATACAGTAGTATGTCAGACTGCAAAGATGTGTTTGCGGTTTTTCATCTGTTCATTAAGGATGCAGGACACTTGGGTGTTTGATGTATGCACAGTTGTTTGTCACAGTCATGTTTATTCCCAAGCATCCTCTGGGAATTGAATGCCAAATCTCTAGTTACTTTCAGCTTCTGGACCTTGTCACAAAGTGGATGCAGAGAATATTTACATACATATTACATAGGATTCAGCTTGACTGAGTTATCGAGTTTCATTGAGTCATTTGGAATTATTAAATTTAAAAGCCACAGGAAGAAAACTAAAAGTCATTCTTTTTATCAATATGTATTCATATATTCACAGTATCTCAAGAACTCATATCTGTCATATAATATGACAGAGAAAAATCATTTTCTCATTTGAACAAACTTCTGTACTAAAGTGCTGTGTTTAAAAAGACCCATGAGTAATCACATTTGATTATTTTGCTCTGTTATAAGCTTGTCCCCTTACTTTATTCCATCTATTTCCTTTAATTTATTCTGTTCAACATCTAATTTCCAATTCTTACTTCTGGCCAAATAGAATAGCATTCCTTTAGCTCTCAGTAGTTTTTGTTAATTGAATAAATAACAAACCTCTTGTTCCTATGATTTTATGACATTCACAACATCAATTCACAAAAAAACATACAAATATAAAATGCTAAATTAAAAATAAGGGAGAATTGGAGAGATATAACCTTCAATCATAAAAGAATTATTTTCCAAGATATTTTATTTTAAAATAGTATTTTATTGTATAAAATACCTTGGGGATTTATCTCAGAAGTATGACAAAAATTTTCCTAAAGAACTGAGAGAATAGAGAATACCCTAGAAGAAATTATTACAATGTATAAAAAGGAATTATGAGAGATTAGAATGTAGCTGCTTGGGGAGTTATTCTCTATTATTTGGCAACAAAAGAAGACAATTTCCTGAGGAAAAAACAACACAATTTTAATGCTCTAATAAAAAGGATTGAAGAATCATGAAATTTTGTTTTCCATTTAAATTTCTTAATACTTTTGTGAGTAATATTTGTTTTATTTAAAATGCCATTACTATGGAGACAGCTTCGTTTTTTTCAGCCAGTAAAGAAAAGTTCTATTAGAGTTTAGGAAATTCAAACACACACAGCAAGGCACACAGAAAAAGACCTGTGCAAAGCAGAGATGGTTCTGTATAAGATAAAGTCTAGTTTCTCCTTGAGGGCTAGAGGCTTTAAGGGTCTTTGAGAGGATCCCTGCCACCATCCCATCCAATTGCTTTGGACAGTTTTAACAAAGACATGGAGGCCAAGAGGTCCACAATTTTATAATTGTAGAACTCTTAAATAATAAGCTTCCTGACTTAACGAGAATGCTAAATTATTTAAAGATACAGAGAAACATTAAATACACACACACACACACACACACACACACACATATATATATATGTGTGTGTGTATATGTTTATAGATTACTATATTTATTCAAATATGCATGTATATTCTCTGAAGAATTTAAATTCTTTTACATATAAAAATCATACCTATATTAGGTGCATATATATACAAACATTTTCTAAACCTCCCTCTATATTTTTAATTGTTTTTAAAATTCCCAGAATTGTTTTCTCTCGTGGATCTGATTTTTTACTAATGTGTTATTTTGAGCTTGAGTCTTGTTTTCTAGTTCTAATCCTTTTATTAGTGTAGGTGAAATATTTCACAAATGTCATAGTGGACATGACATAAGTGTGAACATAAATGACTCTTGAGGATGAGACTTTATTGTTTCCCAACATATATCATTAAAGAATAAATGTCATATAATGAGTGAAATGAATTCACCTTTCAAGATTGGTGTCCAGGTTTCTCTTCCAACAGCCTGCAGATTGCCTTCTTTGCCAACGATACTAAAATGTAGAGGTGAAGGCTCCATGGTCACAGTCACCTGACCTCTCTGCTCAGTGTATAGCATGAGTGTGACTGTTGTGCTCAGCAATCTAGCACTTTATTCAACTTCTAGCCTAGCTTCAGCGTGGGAGGTTTAGAGAACTTCACAGGACTACATAAGCCAAAATCTCAAGGGAATGTAAGCCAGATCCATGGAAGCCTTGCCAGGCTAAAAATGATGAACACTTCAGGTGATATCTTCCACTACAAGAAGGTCTCACTAGAGTCCCTCTCATAGATTCTAGGAAATTTCGACTGCAGTGTTTCCACACCACACCTCCCAATTTTCCCCAATTCTAGCAGTCCCTCCCTCCATTGTATTCCTCCTCAAAACAATTTAAATAGACCTATAACCCCATAGTGAAGTAAAAACAAAAGTCATTAATAGCCTCCAAAACAAAAGAACCCAGGGCCAGACAGTTTTGTCACAGAATTCTACCAGACTTTCAAAGAATAGTTAACCCAATTCTCCTCAAAATAGAGCAGAAGGAACATTGTCCAATTCACTTTATGAAGCTACCTTTACCCTGATCCCCAAACCATGTAAAGTCTGAACAAAGAATACAGGTCAATTTCCACTGAGAACACAGATGTAAAAATCTCAATAAAATAACCTAAATGCAAATCGAAGAACAGATCAAGAAGATCATCTACCATAATCAAGTAGGCTTCATTTCAGATATGCAGGGATAGTTTACATCTGAAAATTCAATCAGTGTTGTCCACCACATAAATAAACTGAAGACAAAATACACATGAACATCTTATTAGATGCACAAAAAGCCTTTGACAATATTCAACACACCTTAATGATAAAAGTACTGCAGAGATAAGTGATACAAGAGACATATCTTGAAGGAGTCCCTGTATGTATCAACATGAATGAGACAGCGTGGAATTTAATGCCAGACTGTTTATTGTGGGCATATTGAAAACACAGTACAATTTAGGGAACGGTATCAAGGCAACAACCAGTGCATTTACATGTGTGGAATCAAACTTAAGGTATGACTATATGGAAACTCCTTTACAAAGGATATGTGACAGTGAGACCGAATTCTATAGTTAAAAGGCCTAGAATCTGGTATGGTCTCAGAATAAGACAGAATATACATCAGCAGGTTTTAAAGTACATATGACATCTTCCCTAAGGATAGGCAAATATCTGGGGAGGGAAGAGCCTGGGACAATAACTAAGAGGATTTTAAGTGAGGTGTGCCTCTGTGGCAAAAGGTGAATGAGATCTACCCTGACAGATGGTAAAAAGGTCACCAGGTCATTAACAAAATTCCGTCTCAGGTTTCGGAATCGAATGCAAGTCCTTGATTTTTATCTCCCCCTGCATGAATAACATTCCTGTTTCTCTTAGTGCTTCTCTGCTAGTACAAGACCATCATTCCCTCTACAATATCTAAATATAGTAAAGGTAATTTACAGCAAACCTATAGCCAATATCAAATTAAATACTGAGAAACTCAAAGTAATTTCACCAAAATCAGCAACAAAACAAGGCTGCCCACACTCTCCATATCTACACATTATCTTACTTAAAGTTTTAGCTAGAGCAATAAGACAAGTGAAGGAGATCAAGGGTATACAATAAGGAAGTCAAATTATCATCTTTCACAGATACGATAGTATACATAGGGACCCTAAGAATTCCAGTAGGGAACTCCTACAGTTGATAGACACTTTCAGCAAAGTGACTAGATAAAAGATTAACTCAAAACATTATTAGGCCCACTATATACAAATGACAAAATTAGTTATTTTAACTATTCAGAATTGCCATCAACTAAGAGTCACACTAGGTGATCTAGAATTCGAAATGTATCTAAGAATAGTAACTCAGCATATTGATAGCTGTCCTATCACTTTCTGGTTTCACTACTTTGGATAAGAAAGGAATCAATAACACCATTGGGTTTTTTTTTTAATTTTTGTTTGTTTTGTTTTGTTTTGTTTGTGGCTGTTTTGTCTTTGGTTTTGCTATCTTTGGGCTATCACTGTTTCATGTCAAACACTGTCATTAGTTTCAGATGGTTCTGACTCATCAGAACACTTACAAAGAACACTGCCAGCTTATTTTCTGTCCAGCTATCAAAGACTCATGCTTAGACTGGGGTGTGGGGCATCTCCAGGAAGAAACAAAGACCTGGGATAAGGCAGGTCCCAAGATTCAATGGGAGTGCCCTTAGCTATGACACACAGCCTTGGAAATATGGAACCTAAAGAGGCCATTTCTTGTAGCCAGGCATAAACACCAATGGAGCTATAGGGACACAAATCCACCCACAAAACTTTTGACCCAAAATTTGTCCTTCCCACAAGAAATGCAAGGATTGTGGATGGAGTAGAGACTGAGGGAATGGCCAACCAATAACTGACCAAGGTTGAGATCTATCTCATTGGCAAGCACCACTCCCTGACACTATTAATGATATTCTGTGAGGCTTGCAGAGAGGAGTCTAGCATAGCTGTCCTCTGAGAGGGTCTACATAGCTACTGACTGAAACAGATACAGTCACCCACAGCTAAACAGTGGGTGGAACTTGGGAACTCATGGAAGAATAAGAGGAAGAATTGCAGGCCCTGAAAGGAACAGGAACCTCACAAGAAGACCAATAGAATCAACTAACCTGTACCCTTGGGACTCTCAGAAACTGAACCACCAACCAAAAAACATACAAGGGCTGGACCTAGGACTCACTGCACATATGTAGCAGATGTGCGGTTTGATCTTCATGTGGGCCTTGAACAACTAGAGGAAGGGCTATCTCAAAAGCTATTGCCTGTCTAGGAGATATGTTCTTCTAGCTGGGATGTCTTGTCTGGCCCGGTTGTTCTCTTTATTCAGAGTGAACAAAGACTATATGAACCCTGGGGAGTTAGTAGGGGTACTCAGGGTGAGAGTACATTATTGTTTGTGGAAAAAAAACAAATAAAAAAAACAAGTGGGAATGCTTCATTTACATGAAGAATTCCAGATAGGTGCTTGCCTGGGCAGGTATTTATCAGAAGAGAGAACATTGCACCTTTAATTTAGCTGTGGACATTCCAGGAGTAGAGTATGTGGGTATCATGCTCTCCAGATAAGGTCTGGCAGAGAAGAGAAAGCCCTACTGAGAAAGGGAGATCTCCATTTTGTTCTGAGGTCAGGAGCAATCCAGACATGAAAGATTGAGACCTTAATAGCGGGGTTAGCCAATATGCCACCATTCCCACTGATGTAATCTGCATTCCTCAGTGAAAAATCTTCCATTTCTTTAATTCATTTTTTGACTTAATGTTTTAGTTTTTAACCTCAGAAAAAGTGTGAACACTGATTTTATTTAACTTGATATGTATTGTCTTAAGGATTTACAAAAGCAAAGACAATAGCATTAAGAGCTCCATAATTACCTAGTCATAAAAATGAACAACTAATGATTTATTCTATTACATCTGTATTTATTGCCTTTCACTACACTGGATTCAAAAAAATGTCGGAAGTTGCATCTGCTCATTCATAATGTATATTCCTCACTTCCGACACAAACATCTCCTTATTGTTTTTATTTTTACACAGCACTATCAGAATCTAATATTTATATCAACTCTTTCTTGACTTTGCTTTCTCTAGCTTTCATGAAATGTAAGCTCCACAAGAGTCAGAAGTGTTTTGTATTTTGATCACTGCTCTTTATGTATACATTTTATGATATTAAATGTACTGGGACATACACAAAAAGGATACTGTAAACATTTTCCAAACAAAAAAAATGGATTCACTGGAGTGTAAAATAAGAATTTTGATGTTTTCATGAAGCAAGTCCTGCCCTTCATAGATATGTAATAGAAAACACAGCCCAGTTGCTGAGTCTAAAGCAGAAGAGACAGATATAAAACAATGCTGTATAATAAAATTTTATATTGTATTCCTTTACAAAGGGATTGAATTTACATTGCATAGTAGACTCAGAAGGTTAGCATTAAATGCTTGAAAAACGTTGAATTTACATTCCTGGAAAAGAAACAATCACAAACACTAAAAATTCTTATGTGCACCTGTCAACAGACAAATGCATTCATTAAGCCTATAGAAAAAAATATTCATGTGGGAACAAAACCACATTCCTAACACTAGAAAAGGAAACAGAATTGTTCTACAAAAGCATACATATTCAGGCAGAATGCTAATAACCAATCAGTATCTGAAACAACTAAATATATTCTCAGATGTGCCTGCATTTCAGTCATTTTAAATAATTTCTATAAATACAAGTATTTCATAACTCATCTTTTGCCTGGAGTGGTAATCTCTGCATGATCTCCTCAGAAATCCAATTTCAAGTCTAGGTTTTTCTATCACGACTGCAGAATAGCCTTGGGCTTGTTGTGAATTTTCATGGTTGATTTTATTTTATATGAATGGCAGGATCATATATTTTAATTTCATTCATTATATCTGGCCTGAGCATGACCTTTTGTTACTTTATTGTTCCTTTCTCAACCATCAAAAAATCTTTGTTTTAATGCAGTAGGGCAATAATGTGAGTAACTCTGGAAAATACAGTGAGACTTGCAGTTTCAAACATGCTAATTCATGTTCAGTACACTCAGAGTTCTACTAGTCACATGAAAATGAACATGTGAGATGTGCATGGCCTTTCCCTCAGCTCTCGGGGAAAAATAGACCTTGATTCCCTCTGTATTTGAGGTGTCTCAGTTATCTGTACTTTTATGCAGAATATGTGAGTAAAACCTCTGTATAAATATTTATATACAATTGCTGAATTACCTCCAGGTCTTGCCTATGTTTGTGACTGTTCTTGAATGTAACTGCATTACTGACTTTTATAGCTTTCTTTTCATATTGTAAGAAATAGAAAAAATTTTTAAAAAGATATACAGTGGAAAGGAGGGAAAGTTCAGAAATCTGTGAAAGTGTCTTGGTGCAATTTTCATGGCTAGATTAACAGAAATAATCAAACATGAGTGACTCACATAAAAATGTATCTTTGGACTTAAATAAAAATGACAGAGGCTTGTATAATCACAAGACTTGGGAAGAGGAAACAAAAGGACCAGTGTTCAAAGCCAGCATCATCTACATAATGGGGCCACTGTGAGTTACCTGAGACCCTAATGAATTTTAAACATTATTTTATATTTAAAAATAATTGATAGTCTAAACTATTAAAAAAACGAAAAGAGTTAACCAAGTACTTTCAGTCTTTGACCTCTTTCTAGATATCAACCAAAATGCTAACTAATAACTACAAAAGATAACATTTTACCAAATTTATAAAATTAACATTCTTTGACAACTTATTATCATAAAATGACTGAACTTTATATGAAGTAATATTTGTAATATTTGCAATATTTATTATTCATGATTTAAAGAAGAGCTTTTAACAACTGTAATATATACATATGAACTTAACTTATGAAACAATAATACTTTAAGAATCATCAAATATGAGACTAATCTAGCAGTATTTGTAACAAAAACATTTGAAATAATGTTTCTTTACATGGTAAACGTTCCTTAATGGAACTACTAATGCACTGATTACATATTTATTATGTGAAGTTGCCCAGCTATTTTCATGAGTACTAAGAATTTATCAAGTGCATGAAGCTCATTTCTCCTCTCAATATTCGAATGGGAAAAGTTGGCAGTAAGTAATGATATTCAATAAAATTAGTAAGAGAAGTAATAAAATCATGTATTTTAATAAGTAAAATATTTAAAATTATGAATAGCTCAAAAGTCAGATTTAATCAGAGTCTGTTCTGTAGTTGAAAGTGTAGAAATTTGCCAGGCATGAAAACACACTTGGTATATAAGTTATTAAAATTTTAGAAAATATTTACATTTGGAATTTTGCCTTTATAATTGACATAATAAAAGCATCCTTCAGTTTAGTTATTTTACTTACTAGGACAGAATCCTAAAAAGACAATAATGTTGTAAAAGAAACTTAAAAAATTCCCTAAGAACGGTGGTTCACTAGACAAAGTACTTACCACATAAACATGAGGACCTGATTTGGTTGCCCATAGAACGCTGATAAAATGTAAGGCACAGCCGTGACTCTGAAACTTCAGGGCTGGACAGGTCTGAAGAATCTTATTATCTAGTCAGCGTAGCCAGCTGATGAGCTCCAGGTTCAGTGAGAAAACCTTGCTAAAATATAATGTGGGGAATGACTCAGAAAGATACCTGACATTAACATAAAGCCCCGAACACATGTACACACAAATGTGCACCCTTGCACATACATGCACTATAAACACACATTTTAACTTAAGGAGAAAACAACATATTTCTATTATTCTTACTGCCATATGTATTGGATATCCTGTTCACAATGATCAGTCGTGGTTCTTTGTGCTAAAGTGTTTGGTAGCACATCTTTATTTTTAGCCTTTGATAATATGGATACAAAAATCACTTAACTCTTTTTCACATTTAGGAAGCTGTTATTTTCATATAGAAATTATGACATTTTGCCCTTTTGTTTATAAGTGGTCCTATACAGAGACACAGGCAGGCAGACAGACAGACAGACAGAGAGACACAGAGAGGCAAATAGAGACAGAGATCTATATAATGCTCAAGACTATGGATGCATTCTTATTTGTATTTTTCATTACGAGCAAATATAAAATTTACTTCTTTTGTTATTTCCTCATTAATTTTCTTTACATATATTTCGGGCTTCTTACATTTAAGTGTGGTAAGTCCTAATTCAAAATTTTATTCAAAATAAAATTCTTGATTTTACTAATTGTTTCCTCAGTCCATGTTATAATTTCAGCACATACAAGATATTCCAAAATTATCTGCTTTCACAGAAATATAAGAATCTCTTTTCTTGTACTAATTATTGAAAAGAATATTGTCAATGTTATAGTCTGGTTGTTTACCTGGCAGAAGGGAAAGAAAGGAAGGAAGGAAGGAAGGAAGGAAGGAAGGAAGGAAGGAAGGAAGGAAGGAAGGAAGGAAGAAAGAAAGAAAGAAAGAAAGAAAGAAACAAAGAAAAGAAAAGAAAAGAAAAGAAAAGGAAAAAGAAAAGAAAAGAAAGGAAGAAAGAAAAGAAAGAAGAAAGAAGAAAGGAAGGGAAGCAAGAGAAGGGAGTGGGAGAGAGAGAAAAAAGACAGGAAAGTTTTTTCACTGTCCAACTCAAGGTGGCCCAGAACTCACTGTCTTTGGCCTCAGATCCCTGGACAGGAATTGTAGGATTATAGGTGTGTGATATACTCAGTAATAAACACTTCTTCTAAGGGACCTGGGTAACTAATGATATTACTCATTTCAAAACAAAGGTGTTCAAAGATTAGAAAATATTTTAAAATACTAAAAATCTACCACAGATGCAAGCATTAGACTGGGTACTTTCAAATTGTACAGAAAGAAGTTGCTGTTAAACTTGTGCTGCGATAACTGATACATGATGCCTACTTTTTTAAAAATGATTTTTAAAACACATGACAAAATGTAAGAGTTTCTTCTCTTGTACTAATTATTTGTCAATGTTATAGTTGGGTTGTTTACCTAAATGATTTTTTAAAATGTATTTCTGTTTTCATGACTTCATTTTGTTTTCCTTCTATCCTTCTATTCTCACTTAATTTTTTTGACTTTATCTTACAACTTTAGTTATTCTTTGACGATGTATACAATGTGTAGTCAAATAATTAGATCTAATATTCATAATTAGAGTTGAAGAGAAAAATTCCATAAGAATCTAGAAGAAGCTTTTTCAAAGAGCAAAGATATTAAGTCATTGTGAATGTTTTACAAATCCATTTCATCATCAGTGTTGAGTTAAAACTTAAATTACATATTTTCTTATGTAAGAGGCTGTATACGCATGAGACATATCCAGCTATATTATATGTAAATAAATATCCTAGCCCCAGGGTGGCATTCTATTATTCTTCCAGAACCGAAGGATATGTCTGTGTGAAAGATTCCAAAAGTTACCTTGATTTCACAGTCTTTATTTCTTTCATAAAACCTATTTCTATTGTACGGGAACAAAATTTATGAAAATATTGTTTCATTATATATTTTAAGTCCATGCATACATGAATAACATGAATATGTGAGGATTATCAGGGACTTAACAAACTACTTTAACAATCTGTGTACATGTGAGTTGTTCATGCTTTATATAACAGATTCAAAACCATGAGTATCCAAGGCACCTTTCTTCAAGCCAGTAGCTCCTCATGGAGTAGCTTATGCTTAGTCTGTTATACTCTCTTATTTCTCATCTTTTCTCTCATCCTTTGAATAAATAAATTCAGCAACCAAACCTTTGAAGTGAATGTCAAAATTTGTTCAAGAGTAAATGCTACTTAGTAAGTCATTTTTCAAAGAACACAAATGGGGTCTGTCTGAAGAGGTTAAGAAACAGAGTAGAAGCCGGGCATGGTGGCGCACACCTTTAATCCCAGCACTCAGGAGGCAGGCAGATTTCTGAGTTCGAGGCCAGCCTGCTCTACAAAGTGAGTTCCAGGGCTAAACAGAGAAATCCTGTCTCCAAAAACAAAAACAAAAACAAACAAAACAAAACAAACAAACAAACAAACAAACAAACAAAAAGAAGTATAGTAGAAAGGAACAAGTTATCTGCCAAGTACTCTGGCTTCTATGGAATCCTATATATTCTGAGTCATAAGAGGCAGGAAGTTATATTTGCCAGCCACAGAATCTCTCCAGTTGGTTCTGCTTTCCTAATTATTCATCCTACTGCCTGATCTCATTGAAGGGGCTTTTTAGCTATGTCTTTATGTTCATTTAATGACATTTTCACATTCATGAATATGACATGTCCATTAATTTTCCACTCCTTTTATCAGAAAAATCTCAAAGAATGTCTATAACTAACGAGGTACGTTAACTTCTTATAGCTAAAATCTATATGTCACACTGTTAAATCTTTTCACATTACAACACTGTTTAACATTTTATACAGATTTACTCTTCATTTACTGCCAATAATTACTTTCTATGAATTTACTTTTAGTTGCCAAACATAATTTTCCATTTGCCTCTCAAAACACATTTGAGAAGAATAAATATTCTCTGAAATTTGTTTCCATTTTAATTTCAAGAATATGATGTTATTTTGCCAGTAGTCTAAGAAACAGCTAACCTATAGCATTCTATATAAATACTATTATTGCATCCAAATTAATAGCTGAATATAATATACTTTTCAAGCACAGAAGTTAAGCTATGATTTGTCAATATATCATGGGTGACGAAAGGCTAGCTTCAAATACACAATATTTAGAAGCTAAAAATATCACTCGATGCAACATAATAAAGGTCATATTTGAAGTGTGTGATATCTTAGACATGTGTTTGTAGTTAATCTTTCTTCCCAAAACACAGTAACATAAGATGACAAAGTATTAACAAGCAAATCCAAGGAGAACAGGACAGGAAAGAAGAGACACGATATATTGGAAGCAGAAAACAGCTGGAATGGGCACAGCATACGGAGAGTGAGTTATGAACCAGCAATACACAAAACTCATAGAAACATGCATACTATGCAGGCTGCTCTGGACTCAGAATCCATCAGTAGCTAGTTTGTCTAAGAAGAAGAAACAAGTGGAACCGACAGACCTTCATTGCAGATCTCCTTCCACCCCATGCAGCTGGTAATTCTTTCATTCATTGTGGTAAAGACAAAGTTCCATCCACTTCTGGAAAACTTTGAATCACCACGAGTCTAATGTCCACAGCTGACTGCCCTATGGCCAGTTGTGGCAGTTGGGCTGAAAGCAAAAAGTAAAGATGCTACATAGTAAACTGACAAGTTGTTATCTTAAAACCTCCAGTTAGCATCAGATAAATTTGGAAGCAGGATTGAGTCTCTTCTCACAAAACTCTATAGTTTCTCTCCAGTAAAATCAGTTTGCACAAGAGAAATACCTCTGAATAATTGGCAATGGAAGAACTATTTAGACACCATTAGCCTTGGACACACTACAGGACAGCTCACCAACGGACTTGCAGCATTCATGTATTCTGAGGATAGCTAACTAGGGTTTGGGTTTAATTCCCAGACACTGCCAACCGTTACTTCTTCATTTGAGTCAAATAAAGAAGACTCTAGGAACAACACAGAGGAGTAAGGAAAGAGCCAGCCCCAGTGGTGTGCAAAGGCTACTCAGGAAGAGGTGAAAGGATTATTGCTTGAACCCAGGAGTTCAAGGCAACATAGAAGACCCTGTTTATAAAACAAACAAAATAATTTAAAGATATAATAAGATCATATAATTCTCTTATTTCAATAAGCATATACAGGTATATATAACTCTTATTAATTTTACAGCATACATTCCAAAAATGACTCCAGTGAATTTTTATTTTGATGATGGCTGTGCTCAGAATTTCTCCACTTATATATTTCCACTTATTCATATCATTGCTACTTCAAAGTAATATTAATTTTTTCCTGAGATGAGATGAATATTATCTACCCCAATCTGCAGGACTTAAACAACAGTGTTCTTGGAGGAATGGAGCTACAACGACAAATTTTGGCATCAGAAGACTCAAAGGAAGGAGGCAAGACAAAATTCCTGTTCAAGCCTCATTTATTCTTGGGAAATGGAAGGCTTTTAAAGATGAAAACCGCAAATGGTATTTGCTCAGGTACACAGGCCAAACCGGAGGTGTCCCCATTGTAAAAAGGCTTGGAAAGGAATGTCCTCATTGTGAAAGGTTCAGAAAGGAGTGTCCTCATTGTAAAATGTCAGGAGTCAATTACGGAACAGAAGCAAGATCGTGGAAGAAGCAAAAGAGTGTTAGATAATGGCTCAGGGACAAGATTCCAGGGGCTTCTGGGCACCAATAATTAATATCAAAAAAAATGTATTAAGTCTGTGTAATACATCATTCATGTTAACAAGTAACACAAAATTAATATTCACAAAACTGAAAGATAAGTATTAGTAAATTAAATAACTAGGTTCTTTTCATAAAAGTCAGGACATTAATAAGTTAATTGTTGGTAGAAATGTCCTAAAAATTTTTACTTTGCTTTAAAGAAGTTTGATGACACCATGCTCCATTTAATCTTCTCAAAATCAAAACAGGACTGAAACCTCTTGAGGTGAATACACTAACCTTTATCACCATTTGACCCAGATAGCAGAATACTCTTGACTCTGAGGTCCTTAGTAATTATGTACATGCAGCAAGCACATTATAGGGAGTATTCCTTGGGTATGATGATCCTGGCCTGTGTAAGGAAGCAATGTTAGCAAGCCCTCTGGGAAAAGGACAACAAGCAATATTCAGTTTCTTGGAGTCAGCACTCCAGGTTCCTGCCTTACCTGAGATTCTGGCTAGTGTTCTCTCAAAGATCAGCTATGGGCCATTGAAGCTAGTTATCTTGCCCCGCAAGTTTCTATTAGCCATCGTGTTTTACCAAAGCAATAGAAACCAAATTAAAAGATTACTTCCATATCAATCATCAATCAAGACAATCATTAATCAAGACAATCTGTCAGAGATATGGCCACAGACCAATATGAGTCGGTTTCTCAAATTATGCATCACAGGCTACTCTACGTTGTATCAAACTGACAATAAAAGCTAATGAGAACATTTGTCCATTCTGGATATAAATTATATATAAAAATCTAAGTTAAAAGTATATTAAAATGTGTATTTGTATAAGTTTTATCTTAATATTTTTAAAGTATAGATAATTATTCCTTTCAAAGAAAGAAATGTTAATCTCTGCTCTTCCCTGTTCCAGAGACAGCTGCATCTTCTTGTGCAGTTCTAGCCTTGTCCCGTAGACAAAATGGTGAAGGTCATTGTGAACAGATTTGGCCGTATTAGGTGCCTGATAACCAGGACTGCCATTTGCTTTCCACTTGACAAAGTGTAGATTGTTGCCATCAAGAACCTCTTCATTAACCTCAACTAATGGCCTATGTGTTCCAGTATGACTCCACCCATGGCAAATTCAACGGCACAGTCAAGGCTGAGAATGGGAAGCTTGTCATCAATGGGAAGCCCATCACCATCTTCCAGGAGCCAGACCCCGCTAACATGAAGTGGGGTGATTCTGGTGCTGAGTATGTCGAAAAGTCTACTAATGTCTTCACCAACTTGGAGAATGCCAGAGCCCACTCGAAGGGTGGGGCCAAATAGGTCATCATCTCTACCCCTTCTGCCAATGCCCCCATGTTTGTGATGGGTGTGAGCCATGCAAAATATGACAACTCACTCAAGATTGTCAGCAATGCATCCTGCACCACCAACTGCTTAGTCCCCCGGCCAAGGTCATCCATGACAACTTTAGCATCGTGAAAGGGCTCATGATCATGGTTCATGCTATTACTGCCACTCAGATGCCTGTGGATGGCCCTTGTGGAAAACTGTGGTGTGATGACCATGGGGCTGCCCAGAACATCATCCCTGCATCCACTGGTGCTGTGAAGGCTGTGGGCAAGGTCATCCCAGAGCTGTTTAGGAAGCTTACTGGCTTGGTCCTTCCTGTTCCTATCAAATGTATCCATTGTGGATCTGAAATGCCACCTGCCTGAAGAAACCTGCCAAGTATGAAGACATCAAGAAAGTGGTGAAGCAGGCATCTGAGGGCCCACTAAAGGGCATCTTGGGCTACACTGAGGGCCAGGTTGTCTCCTACGGCGTCAACAGCAACTCCTACTCTTCCATCTTTGATGCTGGGGCTGGCATTGCTCTCAACTTTGTAAAGCTCATTCACTGGTATGACAATGAATACAGCTACAGCTGCAGGGCTGTAGACCCCATGGCCTCCATGGCCCACAAGGAATAAGAAACTCTGGACAACCCACTCAAGCAAGAACACTGAGAACAAGAGAGAGACCTCAGTTGCTGAGGAGTCCCTACCCCACCTCGGCCCCCAACACTGAGCATCTCTCTCACAATTTCCATGACAGACACCCATAATAACAGGGTGGGGCTAGGAAGCCCTCCCTACTCTCTTCAATACCAGCAATAAATTCTGCTGCACCAAAAGAGAGAGAGAGACAGAGACAGAGAGAGACAGAGAGAGAGACAGAGAGAAAGAAAGAAAGAAAGAAAGAAAGAAAGAAAGAAAGAAAGAAAGAAAGAAAGAATGGAGGGAGGGAGGGAGGGAGGGAGGGAGGGAGGGAGGGAGGGAGGGAGGAAAGAAGGAAAGAAGGAAAGAAGGAAAGAAGGAAAGAAGGAAAGAAGGAAAGAAGGAAAGAAGGAAAGAAGGAAAGAAGGAAAGAAGGAAAGAAGGAAAGAAGGAAAGAAGGAAAGAAGGAAAGAAGGAAAGAAGGAAAGAAGGAAAGAAGGAAAGAAGGAAAGAAGGAAAGAAAGAAAGAAAGAAAGAAAGAAAGAAAGAAAGAAAGAAAGAAAGAAAGAAAGAGTGAGTTCACCAGTAACCAGTATTGTCTCAAATATAAAATCCAGGAACCTAAAAATATAACATATGGAAAGAGCAAATAGTTTACAATTCAAGAAAGAAAATGAATTTAACACTTGAAAATCAGACAATTTGTAGACAAAAACAAGTGAAAAGTTAGGTCAAGATTTTTGTTCCATGAATTTTAGCTGATTTTTATGCTTATTTTTTATTTTAATTGTTTTATATTTTTGCATTCCAAATGTTGCCCCTTTCCCAATCCCTCCTCCAAGAGATCTTTACTCTATCCTCTTTGCCTCTGAGAGGGTACTCCTCATCCCTCACCCCTACCACCCTTCTCACCCCCTCCCATGTTGCCCTTTCCTGGAGCATCAAGTCTCTACAGGATTAGTGCATTCTGCCCCCACTGAGTCCAGACAAGGCAACCCTCTGACACGTCTGTGCTGGGGGCCACAAACCAGCACATGTATGCTCTTTGGTTAGTAGCTTAGTCTCTGGGAGCTCCCAGGGGTCTGAGTTAGTTGATACCCTCAATCTTCCTATGAATTTGCCATCTCCATCAGCTCCTTCAATCTTTCACCTAACTCTTCCATAGGGGTCCCCGACCTCAATCCAATCAATAGTTGGCTGTAACTATCTTCATCTGTCTCAGCTGCTGGTAGAATTTCTCGGATGACAGCCATATTAAGCTTCTGTTTGCAAGTAAAACATGGCATCAGTAATACTGTCAGGGTTTGGTGCCTGCCCATAGGATAGATACCAAGTTAGACCAATCACTGAATGGCCTGTCCTTCAGTCTCTGCTCCACTTTTGTTTTTCTATTTCTTTTAGTCAGGAAGAAGTCTGAGTCAAAATTTTTGAAGGTAAGTTGGTGACCCTATCCTTCCACTGGGGATCCTGTCTATCTACTGGAGGCAGTTCCTTCAGATTCCATCTACCAACACTTGGACATTTTGGCTAAAGTCATTCCATGGGTCCTGGGAGCCTCTCATATTCCAGATATCTGATACTATGTAGAGTTCCCTCTGCTTCCCACCCACACTGCATATTTCTATTAATTCTCTTTAACTCTCTGGACTTCTCTCCCCCCACACCCCAATTGATACTGACTCTCTTTTTGTTCCCCCTCCCCTCTCCTACTCAGGTATCTCTCTCCCTCTGCCTCACATGATTATTTTGTTAACCCTTCTAAGTGGGATTGAATCATTCTCATTGGGGCCTTTCTTCTAGATCAACCTCTTAAGGTCTGTATGTTGTATCATGTGCATTCTGTACTTTTTGACTAATACTTGTTAGTGAATACATGTCATGCATGTCCTTTTGGGTCTGGATTACCTCACTCATGATGATATTTTCTAGTTCCATACATTTGCCTGCAAAATTCAAGTTGTCTTTGTTTTTAATAGCTGAATAGTATTCCACTGTGTAAATGAACAATGTTTACTGTTTCCATTCTTCAGTTGAAGGACATCTGGGTTGTTTCTAGCTTCTGGCTATTAAAATAATATAGTGGAGTATGTGTTCTTGTGCTATGGTGGAACATCTTTTGGGTATATGCCCAGAAGCAGTACATCTGGATCTTTAGGTAGATTTATTTCCAATTTTTGTCAGAACTGATAGATTGATTTCCAGGCTGGCTGTACCAATTTACAATTCCATCAGCAATGGTAGAGTGTTACTCTTTCTCTACATCCTCACCAATGCGAGCTGTCACCTGGGTTTTTAATCTTAGCTATTCTGATTAGTATAAGGTGGAATCCCAGGGTCATTTTATTTGCATTTCCCTGGTTACTAAGGCCTTTGAATGTTTCTTTAAGTGCATCTGTGCCATTAGATATTCCTCTGTTGAGAATTTCCTGTTTAGCTCTGTACACCATTTTTTATTGGGCTATTTAGTTGTTTGGAGTCTAACTTCTTGAGTTATTTATATATTTTGGATATTATCCCTCTATCATATGTAGGGATAGTGTAGGCAATCTGTAGGTTGATGTTTTGTCCTATTGACAATGCCCTTTGCCTTACAGAAGCTTTCAAGTTTCATGAGGTCCTATTTGTCAATTTTGATCTTAGCACCATTGTTGTTCTGTTCAGGAAAAATTCCCCTATGCCAATGCTTTCAAAGATATTCTCCACTTTCTATTCTGTGAGATTCAGTATATGTGATTTTATGTTGAAGTCCTTGATCCATTTGGACTTGAGCTTTGTATGAGGTGATACATAAGGATCAATTTGCATTCTTCTACCAAGCAGACTGCCAGATAGACCAACAGCATTTGTTAATGATGCTTTCTTTTTTCCACTGTATGGTTTTGACTTCTTTGACAAAGATCTGTTATCCATAGGTGCTTATGTCTGGTTCTTCAATTCAGTTCCATTGATTTATCTCTCTGCCTCCATACCAATACCGTGAGGTATTTATGCCTATTGCTTTGTACTACAGCCTGAGGTCAGGAATGATGATTCCCCAAGAAGTTCTTTTATTGTTGAGAATTGTTTTAGCTGCCCTGGGTTGTTGTTGTTGTTTATCAATATTAAGTTGAGAATTGCTCTTTCCATGTGAAAAGTTGTGTTGAAACTTTGATGGGGGTGATGGGGGTTACATTGGTAAGATGGTCATTTCCACTATTTAATCCTACCTATCCATGGGTATGGGAGCTCTTTCCATCTTCTAAGGACTTCTTTGATTTTTTTCTTCAGGGACTTAAAGGTCTTGTCATATATATTGCTTTGTTAGATTTGCACCAAGACATTTCATATTATTTGAGGCTATTATAAAGGAATTTGTTTCCCTGATCTCTTTCTCAGTATATTTTTCATTTATATAAAGGAAGGCTACTGATTTGTTTGAGTTAATTTTATATCCAGCTACATTGCTGAAGTTGTTTATCAGCTGTAAGTATTCTCTGGTAGAATTTTGGGGGTAGCTTATGTATACTGCCATATCTTACAAAAATAGTGATGCCACGATTTCTTCCTGTCTTATTTCTATCCCCTTGATCTCCTTCTGTTGTCTACTTGCTCTATCTAGAACTTCAAATACTATATTGAATAGCTAGTAAAAAGTAGGCAGCCTTGTCTTATCCCTGCTTGTAGGAGTATTGCTTTTAGTTTCCCTCAGTTTAATTCGATGTTGTTTGCTGTATATTGTTTTTATTATGTTTAGGTATGTGCAATGAATCTTTTCACTCTCCAAGACTTTTAACAAGAAGAGTTTCTGACCTGAGTCCCTGGTTACAGCAGACCTCCTGGGAGACAGGCAGGTTGTAGGGTATAGAAGGAACATATATATCTACCCCAGGTAGAGGTGCAGATTGGAAGGCAAAACAAGATATTTTGAAGTGTTAATGAAGACTTTGAATTATGGATAGTCATGGAGGTGAATGCTTTTAATTTCAAGACTTGGGAAACAGAGAAAAGCAGATCTCTGTGAGTTTAAGGCTAGACTAGCCTACATAGTGAGACCATGAAACAAAGACAAAAACAAAAACAAAAAAAAAAAACCAAAAACCCACCAGATTTAATTTACAATATTAACATTAATGTAGAGATTTTTAAAAGTTACATAGTTTTTAAAAAGCCATTTTTAAGAAAAAAGATTGTTATGTAGCTACATAGTTTTAAAAGGTTTTCTGCTTTAATAATTTAAATTTTTGAAATTATTTTAAATTTTAATAATTGGAATTATGAATGTAGGCAGTAATTTTTATTTTGCTTATATCAAAAAGTTACTAACTTTCACATAAATTACTTTCAGTTTTGGTTGTCATAAATAACATGTATTTATGAAGTGCATCTAGACATGTAATTAGGAAATAGAAGCACTGTACGTTAATTGCTAAAATATTTATCAGTCATGTGCTAAATTATAAATTTTAATTATTCTACTATACTGAGGGTTTTCACAGTTTCCACTGGAGGTTTTAATTATGAAATTGAGGCATCTATATAGTTTAAAGGATTTGTCCATTTTCTTAGGCAGTCTCTCAAGCTACTACATAAACGTATGCTGAATTCTCTGTGATCCCATCTCTCTATGGGGCTCTCACTGCCTGCTGCCAGATCCTGCTTCTAGCTGTCTATGTCCTGTCTCCCTCCTTCTGAGGTTCTCTCCTTCCTCAGAGTCAATCTCTCTGCCTCTTTGCTTGCTTCCTGCCTGTCTGGAAGTCCCAATCCTGTACTTCCTGCCACAGCTCTGGCCTTCGGTCCTTTATTGTACAAAAAGCCACATTCCAGTCTAAACCAAAGAGCATTAAGACAACAGCCAATTCATTTCTTAAGGGTTTTTTTTTTTTTTTGGCATTGAGAGTTGCTTAACCTCACCACAACAGTTTGCTTTTCATTATGATAACCTCAGAAAATCATCTTTTGAGCAGATGAGGAAGGACAAGCATTTACATATAGAAAACTGGAAATGGACCATAGAAATGACAATAACAAAGACCTAGCAGCAATTAGCTCTCTGCCAGCACAGCAAATAACAGCTGAAAATACAGGGACACACCTCACACAGTATGAGGGAAGGATATCCCAGTACTACTATATTGTGAAAACAGGGTAGTTAGGTGTCCAACAATAATATAAAATGAATTAGAACTTAAAAAACAATAAGTAAAATTTTCAAAAGAGAAACTACTGCACTCTTACAATACATTGGTATATCTGTTGCATCCTTCAATTTTGCTTATCCTAAATCAATGATTTCATTTGTAATTTAGGACCAAGGGCCTATTAGAAAAAGACCTCAACCAGAACAATAAGGACTGTCTAAAAGATATGAACAGTTTTCTTTTCTAAATTTTGAAGTGCTCTATCATTGAATTATCAGCCTTATTAACAATCAACAACTTTTTTTCAAGATATTTTAATGTTGAGACTTAAGCCCAATTTTTGATATTGTTTAAAATACAACATTCTTCCCTGTTTATTTTGACTTCTGGTAATGAATTTCTGTCATGCTGGAAGTGAGTCCCATCTGTTTTTAAATATCAACTCATCAGTGGCTTATTAATTTAAATCCCACCAAATATTGCTGGAAGCTGACCAGTGTGTTCACAGCATGACACTGAAACAGATCAAAACGACACATGCTGCAATAATTCTAGAAACTAATGTCCACGAGGCAACAACTGTAATTGTTCTTCACACTGGCAGCTTCCAGTTCTCTAGAGAAATTTCTTAGCATATGCATTTTAATTGCTTGTAAGGAATGACACAATGATGTTGAAAATAAAAGTGTAGTCTGTGGAACTGTATTGCTTATGCAGCCACAAGAAAAACAGATACCTTAATGAATTAAATGAATGAGTAATGTTAGAAATAATCATTGATGTCACGTAAATAGATAAAATGGAATAGATGTCAAACATTAAAGACCTAAAACTTCTCATTAAAATATGTGTAATAAAGAGACAAAAAATCAGAAATGGTATCTTTATATCATGACAAGTTTTCTCAAAATAAGAAAAACATTTGTATCATAATTATACTTTTTTTCTTTAATATGTGTTCTTGAGATGACAAAATGAAGTCAATATTTTCTGAAGATCATTCTAAGAGATGACCTATTCTTCAATTTTATTTAAAAAAAAGTTATATACTCCTAAACACTCAAAAACTTTATAAAAATTAGAAATTAAAGAGATTCATGTTCTTTATCCATTCTTTGGCCATGGGACATCTGAGGTGTTTCCAGCTTCTGGCTATTACAAACAAGGCTTTGATGAATATAATGGAACATGTGCCCCTGTGGTATAGGGGTATCTTTTGGGTATATTCCCAAGAGTGGTATTGCTGGGTCTTCAGATAGATCTGTTTTCAATTTTCTGATAAATCTCCAGATTGATTTCCAGAGTAGTTATACCAGTTTGCAATCCTATTAGCCATAAAGGAGTGTTCCTCTTTCTCCACATCCTGGCCAACAAGTGTTGTCACCTAAGATTTTGATCTTAACCGTTCTGATTGGTGTAAGGTAGAATCTCAGAGTCGTTTTGATTTGCATTTCTCTGACCACTAAGGACTGTGAACATTTCTTTAGGTGCTTCTCAGTCATTTGATACTCTCTGTTGTGAATTCTCGGTTTATTCATTTACATAATGCAACACTACTCAGCTATTAAAAATAAGTACATCATGAGTTTTGCAGGCAAATGGATGGAACTAGAAAATATCATCCTGAGTGAGGTAACACAGACCCAAAAGAACATGCCTGGTATGTACTCACTAATAAGTGGATATTAGCCAAAAGAAGTACAGAATACCCAAGATACAGTCTACAGAACTCACAAAGGTCAACAAGTTGAAGGGCCCAAGTGAGGACTCCTCAGTCCCATTTAGGAGGGAGAAGAAAGTAACTATAAGTGGGGAGGAAAAGAAAGACCTGGAATGGAAAGTGTACAAGGGGTGAGTAGAAGAGAGGGGAACACGATCTGGTATTGGGTGAGGGGAAAGGACTGAAGCCCTAAGGGACAGCAGAAAGAATGGGAACAGGCAACCTTCGGAGGCAGGAGTTTGGAGGAACCTTCCAAAATGCACCAGAGAATTGGGAGGTAAGAAACTCTCAGGACTTAAAGGGAGGGACCTTAGATGAAATGCTCAACAGTAGGGAGAGGGAACTTATAGAGCCCACCTACATCAGGAAAACGGGGCATTAAGTGAGGGAGGCAGTTGCAATCCCACAGTCAAAACTCTCACCCATAACTGTGTCTGTATGAAAGAATTACAGGGATGGAAATGGAGAAGAGCTTGAGGAAAAGAAGGTTCAGCGACAGACTCAAAGTGGGATCCAGCTCAAAGGGAGGTCCCAAGGCCTAACACTATTAACAAGGCTATGTAGCACTCACAAAAAGGGACCTATAATGACTGTCCTCCAAAAGACATAACAAGCAGCTGAAAGAGTCAGATGCAGATATTTGCACCCAACCAATGGACAGAACCTCCTGACCCCTGTGGTTGAATTAGGGGAAAGCTGGAAGTTTCTGAGGAGGAGGGAAAACTTGTAGGAGGACCAGCAGTTTTACTTCACCTGGACCCCTGAGATCTCTGACACAGGACTACCAACTAGGCCGCATGCACCAGTTGATGTGATGCCCCCAACAAATGTACATCAGAGGACTGCTGGGCTTGGATTCAGTCAGACAAGATGCACCTAACCCTCAAGAAACTGGAGGCACCAGGAAACTTAGAGGTATGTTCAGGTGGGGGTGGCTGTATGGGATGTGGTACAGTTGGAAGGTATACCAGGAGGAGAATAAAATCTGGAGTGTAAAAAATAAAAGATTAAACAAAAAATTTTTTAAAAAGGATTCATGTTCTTTTTTTTTTTATCACTTTCTCATCTTGAGGTAGAGCTCTTTTCAATATACATATAATCCTACTATATGATATATAATCCTATTCCAATATTACAATATTCTATTATAATATATTATATTATCTATATACATATAATATATACTTATAATATATCCTATTTATAAAAGACATTTTTGGAGCAGTCCAGGTCAAAAGAAGTCTGATTCTCAGTGCAGGATAAAATACAATGAGTTCTTTGCTTGCATATGGTTAAATCATTTTGAGTCATTGGTGCAAATAAATTGCACAAATTCTGCAAAGTGCCCATTTTTTTGATAGATGCTAAAAAAGAAATCTAAATTTTTAACCACTCAGGTTTAACTGAAGCAAATATCAAGTAAATCAATCTTCTTTCTTGTGTGTTTGTCAGAAAGGTGAGATATCATAGACAAACCACTCTAAATCAATTTTTGCTTAAAAGATAAGGCATGGAGAAAGAAGCAAACATCACAGTTACTGAAAATAACAGGTTATTGAAGATGTAAATTATTTAAAAATTCATTCTAGTTGGCTAATTTCCATTGTGATAGAGGAGGTATTTCACTATAAAGGCAACAGACCGTTTACTTTAAATTGATCTAATTGTAACAGCAAAAACATTTTAAAACATTTTTTCTAGAACTCTCAAAGAACAGTGCTTCAGTTGGCAGATGTATAAGCTACGTGCAATCTTTGAGAGTCCTCATAGAGAAACATAACCTGCTTTATTCCAAGTTAGAAAAAAAAATCAAAATCATTTGGGTACTGGCACTGTTATAACTACTCCATTATCCTGCATGTAAAAATGCTAACTGCAATTTTGAAATTTTAAAATGAAAGGGTTTTAGCTCAAGCCATAAAACAAAAAACTTTTGAGTTCACTGTGAGACAGTGAGCTGCCAAATTGCTCTCCATAATGATATCCAAGTTGTCTTCGTGCTGGCAGGCTCTGCAGCTCTGCTACATGCATTTTTGACTAAGTTTACTTTGTTCAGAGCACTAGGGAGAATGGCTAGTTTAATGATTAAGAGGAATTGAGATGGAAAAGCCAACCTCTGAAATCTTGGAAGTAAGAAATCAGATAATTCCTGCAAGTCATAAACAGACTTGCTCCAGAACATAAGGAAACTATATTTAATATGGGACATTCAAAAGTTCAAATTAATTTTCTGCTTATATCCAAGATAGCTTTAGTTAAATATTGTCTCTTATTGTTGGCTTCGATGTAAGGCTTAGTGAAAAAGAATGTGTGGCAGAGTAAAAGCCACAAACCTGAACCGACCATCTCCTGGGAGATTCAGGATCAAAACAGCTGCCTATAGAAGACCTGTATGCTAATATGCGGTTGGACATTGGAGATAATCAAACATGACCACTAAGACAGACCTGAACACCATATATCATTTCAAGAGAAGTCCAAGGTATTCAGTATCCAGAACTGAATAAAGCAATCGTGTAGGATGGAACCTAAGGAATTATAACATGGATGTGAATCTTTATTAGATTCTTTATAAAATTCTATTTATAAATAATATGACTAGCTTTACATGATCTATAGGGAAATGCAGCAGGGGAATGCTTTGATTACAGATAACTGTAGCTGTATCAAAGTCAAAAGGGACAAAATGAGTTGATTTTTTAAAAAACCTACTGTGACTATAATCACTAAAATTAAATATGCAGTGTTTTACATAAGCAGCATGTATATTAAATATGTACTAGAGTCAGCTAGCCTCCATGTTCCTACTTTTGAAAATACTCAGGGCATGTGTTTAAAATATTTGCCTCCTTTTTATATTAATATGATTAGAGGAGAAAAGAATTTTTAAATAAAATAACGAAATAAATATGGCTCCTGATTACAGGAAGGAAAAAAATAATGAAGTGATTTTGAAGCAAGTGGGCAACAAAGGGTTAAATTAGCCATATTAAGACTCTCAAACACCACACATCTCCAACAGGGATTTTTTTTCAGGACTGGCCTCCACTTGGTTTGTAAGACGTAACCTCTGAGCCTTTACAACATTTGGTCTGACATAGTGGTTTTCTATATCTGAGTGTGAGAATCATGCCATTTTAATGTAACATGATAAATGAAACTTATGATCAATTTCTTCTGATGCTAGAGGAGAAAGTAAAACACTGAATCATTGAAGTCAGTCGTGTGGGTCTTGTAGGCTAAAGGCCTGACCTTCAGTAAAACCCTAAAAACTCAGATTTACGTGAGCTACTCTTAATACATTGGTAAATGTCATATCACACAGGGTTGCTTGCTGGCAGTCCACCAGAAAGGGACATCTAAGAGCATGTCCCTTGTCCCTCTCAGCCAGTTCCCAATATACCCTTTCTCATGGTCATTTTAAATATGATTTTCATTGGAATAAAGAATGAGCTTTAATTATAAATCTTCTAAATCTAAGCTTCTCTTCAAAATCATGTGAGTGATTTTATTTAATTACTAAGACTGTATATGACCTGGAGAAACCAAAAGTTAAAATTTCTTTTGTCTCTGTGAAATTTTCTTTTGATTGTTTGATAATTTCACACATGCAAATAATAATGGATTAAATACAAATCTTATTCCTTTTTCTATAACCTCTCATGTACTCCTTCATGTGCTCAGTTAAACAGAAACAAACAAACAAGCAAACAAAGATAAAACAAGCAAAACCATTGAAATCTCTAAGTATTGGCTTTATGGGCATTAGTGACAATCAGTTCCAGTATGTGTAATCTCTCAAGGGTCACACTTCTCTGGAAAGTTGACTCTCCATTTTCAACAGTCATAAATTGCAAATAGTTCCTTTGCAACAGGAGGGACATTGTGAGACTCTTCATGTTTTGTTTGGGTCAATTTTAATGCAGTTTTCAGTCACAACCGTTGTGGTTCATTTGTACAAAGATACAGTCCTGTCACTGCAGGCATTTGTATGATCTCTCACTCCTACAATTAATCCAGTTTCTATTTCCCTGATGACCTCCACACCTTGAGCAAGCAGTGTTTTTTAAATGTCCTATTTGCATGGCCTCCAGTGTCAACTTTTACCATAGACACCAACATGGCACTGGGTATCAATCAGCATGACCCACAGACATCACCATGGCTCTTGGTAGAAAACTCAGCACAGTGGTGACGAACCATGTGGATGTCTTTTGTTTGTGCTGTGCCCAAGGACCAGCTGATGTCCATGGTACATGCTGTCTCTCGAAACCATGTGTAAGGCTCTGATTCATGTTGCTGCTGTCTGTTAAGGACAAGAATGTTTCTTTTGCAGTGGTATTGATGACTGCAGGCTCATAGTTGAAAATGAGAGACATCAAAGGCTTCTGTGACAGCTCCCTACCCGGTATGCCCCGCAAATACTTCTAGACAGGAAGTCATTGAATAGGGTACTGAAAAATTGTAATAGGGATGCTGAAGTGTAATTCTTCACAAGTGATACCTTCTGGTGGGGGTTGAGGGGGTGAGAAAAATTCAGATTCATTAAGAGTCTGGCCACTGGGAGTTTGAATATGCTCCAGTGAGTGCGCTGGCAATACAAATTGAACTTGGTGCATTGTTTCTTCTTTTTGCTTCTTGTACTTAAGAATGGCACAAGACAGGAGGAGGGTTAAGACCTGAGATGACTGGGAAGTGAGTGTAATCAGAGAGCATTGTGTAAAAATTCCAAGTAATAAATAAAAATATGATGGGAAAAAAATGAAACAAAAATCTCCCAAAGTATCGTATTTTCAGCATGTTAAACCGCTATTGGTCTCTATGAATCACCATGGAGAACAAGAAGCAGCTCCTCTGATGAAGGCTGAGATTTACAAATCTCCAAGTGTAAATATAAGCACTGAGAGGGGAGTTTATTACAATTTTGATTTAGCAGACTATGAGGAGAAGATTCTGTCCAAAGGCCTATCACCCACTCCTCAACAGGCTTTGCTCTCTAGTTAACAGAATGAAGCACGGACTCTCTCCTTTGGAATAGACTTTAAATGCATTCATAAAACATTTGGATACTTCCATCACATTCCGTCCCTATTACACCAGTGGTGACATTCCATCAGAGCACTCATGACTGCAGCTAGTAAAATTCACGGTTTTAATCAAAACTCATAGTTTACTCTTCCCTTCCAGCAGCATGAATGATATTTTTCAGCACTGAGAATAGTTACCAGCATGGATGAAGCCTCATGCTTGATTTCAGCTTGTTTTATCCATGGTGTTGAAGTCAGGTATGAGGTGTTTTCAGCCACAGAGTCTTACCATCACGTTTGGAGAGTAACCAAAAGTAAAGAAAACAGTCTGCAGTGCTTCACGAGCTCTGTGGGAACCAGCCAATTAACAACACTTGATCCAGAGCCTAAGGTGTCTGTGAGAGGAGTCATAGGTTAACACCATCTAAACTCCTTTTATAAAAGTATATGTCTGTGTTTTGGGAAACTTTGATATTGGTAGATTTTCATTAGGACATTTTAAAAGGCTTTTAGTGTTAATTTTCTCTTAACAAACTATTTTATCTTCTCTGACCTCCCAACTCCTGACCCATTTAACCTTCCAAACCTGTTATTTCCATTTCCCCTATCATATCTGTATTCCATTTCTCCTTCTCTTGGAATCCCTATGGACCACTCCTTACCGATTCACTGGCTTCTACATATACTCCAATTTAAAAATCTAATAATTCCAAAACTAGCATCAAATATGAGAAAGAACATGCAGCATTTCTTTTTCTTTATGAAGCTGTGTCACCTCATTTGAAATGATTTTTTTCCCTGTTCTGGCAATTTTTCTGAGAATTTCATACTTTTATTATTCTTTGGAGCTGAGTAATATCCTATTGTGTATTTGTACCACATTTTCAAAATGCATTTACAATTGATAAATATCTAGTCTGTTTCCATTTCCTGTCAATTGTGAAGAGAGCAGAGATGACCACGAATGAACAACCATCTTTGTAGTAGAATATTAAGTACTTTGGATATATGCCCAGGAATGGTATAGCTGGGTCGTGAAGGATCTATTGCTGTTCATAAAGCCCTTTCCTGTGCTAGAAGATCAATAATACTCAATACTGTTTTCAGCTTTTTAGAAACCTCCACACTAATTTTTAGAGTGTCTTGCACACGTTCCCATTCTCTCCAGGAGTGAACAAATATTCTCTTTTCTCCACGTTCAGCATTTATCAATTCAATTATTTACTTAATTTTAGCTATTTCTTTTCTTTTACATGTATGACTGCTTTGCCTAATTAATGTATGTGTAGTATGTGCATGGCAGGTGCCCACAGAAGTCAAAAGACGGTTCAGATGCCCTGTAACTGGAGTTACTAAGAGTTGTGACCTACCATGTATGTGACTGAAAGTGAGCCCAGGTCCTTTGTTAGAATTCTTAACTGCTTAAGTGCTTAATAAATGCTCTTAATTGCTGACCCATCTCTTTAACCACTATAATGGTCATGCTGAATGGAGTTAAGTAAACTCTTATAAAGATTTTAATATTCATTTCTCTCACAGTTAAGGATGTTGAATATTGTAAAATACTTTGCCATTTTTTGTATTTCATATTTTGGGAATTATGTCTACACTCCATTATATAGCAGTTTATGTGTTTTCTTCATGTTTATATTTTCAGCTACTTGTATAATCCAGATAACCTCCGTCTGTATATAACAATAACTAGTTTTCCTGTTCTCTAAGCTATCACACAGAGGATGATATTCTTTCCTGAACCAAAGCTCTAAGTTTTATCAAGTCACATATTTCAATTGCTGGTACAAATACCCTAGTTACATCCTGGGTCCTGTTCCTAAAAGATCAAGAATATTCTCTTTGTTAATGACATGGGGTATCAAGTTTTATGTTGAGGTCATTGAATCATTTGGAGTTGAGTTTCATGCAAGATAAGCAATAAATATTTAATGTTATTCAAAATGTAGCTATTCAGCATGACAAGACTCATTTGCTGACGGTGCTGTCTTTGCTCCAGTGTCTATTTTTGGCATCTTCATAAAAATCATATAACTGTAAGTGTATGGACTTACATATGACTTCAAATCTATTCTATTGATAAATGTGTCTGCTTTGATGACAGAACCATGTTACTTATATTACAGAAGCTCTGAGTATAACATAATCCATGACTGTGACTGTAGATTTTATTGTTTGTTTATTTGTTGAGGATTTCTTTGACTCCCCTGAGTCTTTTGTGTTGCCATACAAATTAAGAAACTAGCTTTTTCATTGTCTGTTATCTCTATTTTATGTTACTTCACAACATACCCCAATCATTGATTGATAATCAATGATGACCTAAATGAGTCAATCTATAGATTATTTCAAGGAATAAATATTTGTATTTTAATTTGCACATTTGTGTTAGCAATAGAGATGTCCAGTCAATGAGCCAAAGCAGATGTGCTGTGATAGCAGAATGTAGAATTTTACAAATTCACTTGTTTTGGTGGTTGGTATTTTTTTAGTGGGAGAAGTTTTCTTTTCTTTTTTTTTTTTCTTGGTTTGTTTGTATTTTGTTTTTGCTTCTTCAAACAGTGACCTAAACACCGAACTGTCTAAGGACAATTTTGAAATTTGGTTACAGGATTAAAAAATTCAATTGTAGATAAGACCAATTTTCCTGATATGATTGAAAATCACATTGAAAGATCAAGCAAACATTCTTGAATGTTTATATGAAATTAGGGCATGAAGTCTACAATTCTATTTCATGCAACTGCATGACCATTCATCATTGAAATTGCAGCCATGCTGACATAAAAATAACACAGAAGTCCAAAAGGCTCTGAAATTTAAACAATGCCTAACATAAAATGATTCTCCATAATGTAGCTTTTTCCTCTAAGAACATCCAAAATTCAAAGAGGTAGAACTCAGACCAAACAGACAATAAAACTTTAAAGTTCTTATTTATATAAAATATTTATTAAATCTAAATTAAATTAATTAAACATTTGAAATTAAAATGATTTTAAAAGAAGGACCTCAGATATTATAAACAAAACATTTTATCTGGCATGAAACAGTGTTGATTTACCCCATGGGCATGATAACATTATAAAATCACTGGAGAGGAAAGATCTTTTACATATAAATGTTGAGACTTAAAATCTTCACATACTATAAAAATGATGACACAACTCTTACAACAGCACCAGTGGCTAAAATGTGGCTATGTTTTCTAGAGAATATGAAAGCCAATGACATGGTGCAATAGATTCAATTTGTTATGTGTGCCTTAGGAAAATGTCTACTGGAACATACTCATACTCATACATTAGTAAAATACTTTAAAAAATGAATTTTTCTTATTCTTCTATCACATAATTGGTATGAAAACAAATTTGCATATTTCTTCATTGTGCTAAAATATATTTATTCATGTATTAGAAATCCATTAGTATATATGGTCATAAGTAAACATAAGGATACAGACTGATTCCAATAAATTTCAAACTTACAATATCTCTTTTGCTAACAAGTAAAATTTTTCATGAATTAGATAACTCAGGAACATTCATTTAGTTAAAAAAAAACTTTTTCTTGTGCAACTCTTATTTGGAGTGCTTTGCTGTACATCATAATAATCTTGTATGGAATGTAATTCTGCACAGAAGAAAGCATCGATAAGCTGGAGGTAAAAGCATTCCATAGTTGGATGAAGAAAAAAAAAAAAAAAAAAACACATGCATTGGAGTGACAATGAAGGAAAAAGAAAAAAGTGGAACGTTCTGGTTTCTTTGGAGACTCAACTGCGTCATGTGATTTTTTTTTCTTCTGGAAGCTGTCCTATGATAGGTTGTTTTGCTGAAGCTGATATGTGAGAGGATGTTGTGCTGAGAAAAGCCACGTTGTGTTTTTCTGGAAGCTGTTTTGTGAAAGGGTACGTGTTGTTTTGCAGTATCAGACACTTGAGAGGGTGTGTAATGTTAAGAAAGAATATAAATATAACCCCACAGAGAGTGAGAAGACATTTTTGCATTGGTTCACCTCACAATGCTTCACTGGACTTCCATAATGATGCACATTACCCTTCCAGTCTGCACATCTACCTGCACCCATAGCAGATTGCATTTCCTGCTCCTGCCATACCAAAGCCTGACTATCTCCTGGGAAGTCTGCTCTAAACAGTGACACAGGTGCGATACCTTCCCAACACCCACACTATCTGGTACTCTCACAGAGCAAAACAGACTTGGGATCTGTCCTGCTCTGGCTGTGCCCCTTCAGTCTCCTCGTCTATAGTTCCAACTGTACCTAGTGAACAACATTTTACCTGCCTTAAGGAGGCCTCTTCCAGTAAAAAACACCCATACCAGTTAACTCCAGAGATAATAAAATGACAAAAGGCAAGCCCAAGAATATAAGGAACAGAGCTAATGCTGTTTGGCACCAACAGAACCCAGTTCTCCTACAACATTAAGCCCTAGATACACAAGCACAAAATACACATGAAACCTCATATCATAATAGTAAAAGACTTCAAAATCCCACTCTGAACAATGGGCAGGTCAGTAAAACAGAAAATAAGCTGAGACAGAGTGAAATAAACAGAAGTTATGAGCCAAAGTCATTTAACAGATATCTATAGAACATTTCAACGCAAAAAAATATATACCTTCTTTTCAGCATCTCATTAAATAATCAGACACAAAGCAAGCCTTAGCAGATACAAGAAAATCTAAATAATCCCATGCATTCTATCAGATCATCACCGACTAATGCTGGCCTTCGGTTACAACAAAACAACAGAAAACCCATACATTCAGGAAAATTGAACAATTCTCTATTCAATGACAAATTGGTCCAGGAAGAAAATACTTTCTAGAGTTCAATGAAAATGAAAGCACAGCATACCCAAACTTATGGGACACAATGAAAGCAGTGTTAAGACGAAAATTCATAGCATTAAGTGTCTTCATAAAGAAATTGGAAGGATTGTATACTAGCAATTTAATAGTACACCTGAAAGCTCTAGAACAAAAAGAAACAAACACACCCAATAGGAGTAGAATGCAGAAAATAACCAAACTCAGGGCTAAAATCAACCGATTAGAAACAAAGAGAATGACACAAAGAATTAACAAAACCAAGAACTAGTCCTTTGAGAAAATCAAAAATATAGAAAAACCTTTAGCCAAACTAACTACACCACAGCATAGTGCCAGAATACAAATGAACAAAATCAGAAGCAAAAAGAACATAACAACAGAAACTGAGGAAATTCAAGAAAATCATTAGATCTTACTACAAAGGCTTATACATAAGAATATTGTAAATCTAGATGAAATGGATGATTTTCTAGACAGAAACTACGTTCCAAAGTTATACAAGATCAGGTAAAATATGTAAACTATCCCAAAACCCCCTGAGGAAATAGAAGCATTCATTAAAAACCTTCCAATGTCTAGAAAATTCTCCATTTCATCCAGGTTCTTCGGTTTTGTTGAGTATAGCCTTTGGTAGTAGGATCTGATGGTGTTTTGGATTTCTTCAGGATCTGTTGTTATGTCTCCCTTTTCATTTCTGATTTTGTTAATTACAATGCTTTCCCTGTGCCCTCTAGTGAGTCTGGCTAAGGGTTTGTCTATCTTGTTGATTTTCTCAAAGAACCAGCTCCTCGATTGGTTGATTCTCTGAATAGTTCTTCTTGTTTCCACTTGGTTGATTTCACCCCTGAGTTTATTTCCTGCTGTCTACTCCTCTTGGGTGAATTTGCTTCCTTTTGCTCTAGAGCTTTTAGATGTGTTGTCAAGCTGCTAGTGTGTGCTCTCTCTAGCTTCCTTTTGGAGGCACTCAGACACCATTGCATACACTAGCAAGATTTTGCTGAAAAGACCCAGATATAGCTGTCTCTTGTGAGGCTATTCTTGGGCCTAGCAAACACAGAAGTGGATGCTCACAGTCAGCTATTGGATGGATCACAGGGCCCCCAATGGAGGAGCTAGAGAAAGTACCCAAAGAGCAAAAGGGATCTGCAACCCTATAGGTGGAACAACAATAAGAACTAAACAGTACCTACCGGAGCTTGTGTCTCTAGCTGCTTATATATCAGAAGATGGCCTAGTGGGCAATCAGTGGAAAGAGAGGCCCATTGGTTGTGCAAACTTTATATGCCTCAGTACAGGGGAACGACATGGACAAGAAGTGGGAGTGGGTGGGTGGGGGAGTAGGTGGGGGAGTGTATGAGGGACTTTTGGGATTGCACTGCCAATGTTAATGAAGAAAATACCTAAAAAAAACAGAACAGATTTGAGGGTTCAAAAAAAAAAGTCTCAAAATACAAATAATAACATACATTTAAAAAACAAAAGAAGCTTTAGAAAATAAAACCCAAAATATCTGAAAGAGGAAGAGCTAAGAAAAGAGTTGATATAATACCATTAAAAAATGAGGCTCAGAACTGAACAAAGAATTCTCACCCGAGGAATACCGAATGGCAGAGAAGCACCTGAAAAAATGTTCAACATCCTTAATCATCAGGGAAATGCAAATCAAAACAACCCTGAGATTCCACCTCACACCAGTCAGAATGGCTAAGATCAAAAATTCAGGTGACAGCAGATGCTGGCGAGGATGAGGAGGAAGAGGAACACTCCTCCATTGTTAGTGGGATTGCAAGCTTGTACAACCACTCTGGAAATCAGTCTGGCAGTTCCTCAGAAAATTGGACATAGTACTACCAGAGGATCCAGCAATACCTCTCCTGGGCATATATCCAGAAGATGTCCCAACTGGTAAGAAGGACACATGCTCCACTATGTTCATAGCAGCCTTATTTATAATAGCCAGAAGCTGGAAAGAACCCAGATGCCCCTCAACAGAGGAATGGATACAGAAAATGTGGTACATTTACACAATGGAGTACTACTCAGCTATTAAAAAAATGAATTTATGAAATTCCTAGGCAAATGGATGGACCTGGAGGGCATTATCCTGAATGAGGTAACCCAATCACAAAGGAACTCTCACAATATGTACTCACTGATAAGTGGATATTAGCCCAGAAACTTAGGATACCCAAGATATAAGATACAATTTGCTAAACACATTAAACTCAAGAGAACGAAGACCAAAGTGTGGACACTTTGCCCCTTCTTAGAATAGGAAACAAAACACCCATGGAAGGAGTTACAGAGACAAAATTTGGAAGTGTGATGAAGGGACGGACCATCTAGTGATTGCCATATCCAGAGATCCATCCCATGATCAGCTTCCAAACGCTGACACCATTGCATACACTAGCAAGATTTTGCTGAAAGGACCCAGATATAGCTGTCTCTTGTGAGACTATTCTTGGGCCTAGCAAACACAGAAGTGGATGCTCACAGTCAGCTATTGAATGGATCACAGGGCCCCCAATGGAGGAGCTAGAGAAAGCACAAAGGGAACTGCAACCCTATAGGTGGAACAACAATATGAACTAACCAGTACCCTGGAGCTCTTGTCTCTAGCTGCATATGTATCAAAAACTGGCCTAATAGGCCATCACTTGAAAGAGAGGCCCATTGGACTTGCAAACTTAATATGCCCCAGTAAAGGGGAAAGCCAGGTCCAAAAAGAGGGAGTGGGTGGGTAGGGGGGGGTTGGGTATGGGGGACTTTGGTATAGCATTGGAAATGTAAATGAGCTAAATACCTAATAAAAAATTGGGAAAATAAATAAATAAATAAATAATCTTAAAAAAAAAAACCTCCCAATGAAAATAAACCCATGACCAGATGGTTTTAGTGCAGAATTCTACCAGACCTACAAAGAAGAGCTAATACCAATACTCCTCAAACTATTCCACACAATAGAAACAAAAGGAACATTACCTAACTCATTCTATGAAGCCAAAGTTGCTCTTAAACCTAAACTACTCAAAAGCCCAACAAGGAAATAGAAATACAGATACATTGTGCTTATGAACATTGATACAAAAAAAATCAATAAAATTCTTGCAAAATGAACCCAAGAACACATCAAAACCACCATTCTCAGGGATTCAGGGTTCATTGTATATATGAAAATTGACCAACATAGTAAACTATATTAACAAAGAAAAAAGTCACTTGATCATTGTGTTGACAAAAATAAAACACAATTCATGTTAAGTATCTTGTAGAGATCAATAATTCATTACACATTCCTACACATAATAAAAGAAATATATAGGAAACTAATAGCCAACATCAAATTAAATAGAGAAAAATTTGAAGTAATCCCATTAAAACTAGGGACAAGACAAGGCTGCCCACTATCTATCTATTCAATAAGGTATTTGAAGTTTTAGCTAGAGCGGTTAGATAAGAAAGGAGATCAAGCAGGTACATATTGGAAGGAAAAAGTCAATGTATCACTATTTGGATATGATATGGTAATATACCAATACTCCTCAAACTATTCCACACAATAGAAACAAAAGGAACATTACTTAACTCAGATAAAGTTATAAAGGATACCAAAGTTCCACCAGAGAACTCCTACAGCTGATAAATGAATTCAGCAAAGTGACTATATATAAAATTAACTCAAATGAATCAGTAGCCTTCCTTTATACAAGCAGAGAATGAAATTATGGAAACAACTCCCTTTACATTAGTCACAAATAATATAAAATATTTTAGTGTAACTCTAACGAAGCAAATGAAAAATCTGTATGACAAGAACATCAAGTCCCTGAAAAAACAATTGAAGAAGACCTTTGAAGATGGAAAGAGCCTTCCGGTCAGCCCCAGCACCAGGTCACCTTGGGTGTGGAGTCTGCAGACACCCCCAAGGTCCCCAGAGCACTCTCCATGGGATCTTAGGACCTCTGGTGAGTGGAATACAACCTCTGTTCCAATCCAATCACGCAGGGGCCTGAGGCAGCATTAATTGGGGAAGCAGAAAACACGAACTGACCAAGATCACAAATCCCTTCTAGTCAGCCCCAGCACTGGGTCACCTTGGGCACAGAGTCTGTGGACACCCCCAAGGTCCCCAGAGCACTCTCCACAGGATCTTAGGACCTCTGGTGAGTAGAACACAACTTCTGCCAGAAGGCAGATTCGAACTCCAGATATCTGGGCAACTTCCCTGCAAGAGGAGAGCTTGCCTGCAGAGAGTGCTCTGACCACTGAAACTCAGGAGAGAGCTAGTCTCCCAGGTCTGCTGGTAGAGACTAACAGAATCACAAGAGGAAGAAGCTCTAACCAGAGAAAACTATAACAATTTACTCCAGAGATTACCAGATGGCAAGAGGCAAACGTAAGAATCTTACTAACAAAAGCCAAGACTACTCACCATCATCAGAATGCAGCACTCCAACCTCACTCAGTCCTGGGCACCCCAACACACCCAAAAATCTAGACCCGGATTTAAAAGCATATCTCATGATGATGGTAGAGGACATCAAGAAGGACTTTAATAACTCACTTAAAGAAATACAACAGAACACTGCTAAACAGTTACAAGTCCTTAAAGAAAAACAGGAAAACACTGCTAAAGAGTTACAAGTCCTTAAAGAAAAACAGGAAAACACAACCAAACAGGTAGAAGTCCTTATAGAAAAACAGGAAAACACATCCAAACAGGTGATGGAAATGAACAAAACCATACTAGACCTAAAAAGCGAAGTAGACAAAATAAAGAAAACCCAAAATGAGACAACGCTAGAGATAGAAACCCTAGGAAAGAAATCTAGAACCATAGATGCAAGCATCAGCAACAGAATACAAGAGATGGAAGAGAGAATCTCAGGTGCAAAAGATTCCATAGAGAACATCAGCACAACAATCAAAGAAAATGCAAAATGCAAAAAGATCCTAACTCAAAACATCCAGGAAATCCAGGACACAATGAGAAGACCAAACCTACAAATAATAGGAGTAGATGAAAAGATCTTCACTAGCCCTTCATCTGATAGAAGGCAATATTGAAAAATATGTAAAGAACTCAATTAGTTAGACTCCAGAAAATCAAATAACCCAATTAAAAATGGATTTAAAAATTTTTTCTCAACAAAGGAATCTAGAATGACCAAGAAGTACTTAAAGAAGTGTTCAACATCATTAGTCATCAGGGAAATGGAAATCAAAATGACCTTGAGATTTCACCTTACACCAATCAGAATGGCTAAGATCAAAAACACATGTGACCGTACATAATGGTGAGAATGCAAAGGAAGAGGAATATTTCTCAATTGCTGTTGGGATTACAAACTGGTACAACCACTCTGGAAGTCAAATTGGCAGTTCCTCAGAAAATTGAAAATTATTTTATATAAAGATCTAGCTATACCTCTCCTGAGCATATGCCGAAAAGATGTTCCATCATATTAAAAGGACATGTGCTCCACCATGTTCATAGCAGCCTTATTCCTAATAGCCAGAACCTGAATCCAACCCAAATGTCCCTCAACTAAAGAATGGATACAGAGATCTTAGGTATGAACTCAGCGGAGGGCCTCAAGGTCCCCAGAGGACTCTTCATGCTGTAGGCACCCTAGCACACCAGGGACCTTGAGATCACTGGTGAGTGGAATGCAACATCAGTTCCAAAAAGTCCAGAGGGTCTTCTGCTAGCAGCAACAGGGTCAAAGGACAAAGGCAGGCCATAGCACACCCAGAATTTGGGATCACTGAGACCAGTCTACACAGGAGAGCATGTGGGCAGCAGAAATAACAAAGCTTCTTGGACAGGGTCCCTTCAGACCTTCATCCTCAGCTAGGAGGTAGAGCTGAGACCCAGACCCCTGAGCACCTTCCCTGCCAGAGGAGAGTAGGCCTCCATGGAGGGCTCTGACCCCAAGAATCAGGATGTGGATATGAGCTCCAGACTTTCTTGTGCCTTCCCTGCAAGAGGAGAGCTTACCTGCAGAGAGTTTTCTGACCACTTTGAAGCAGGAGAGAGTTAGTCTCCCAGGAGTGCTGACAGACGCTAAAGAATCACTGAAGGAACAAGCTCCAGCCAGAGACAGAAAAGAACATCTAACACCAGAGATTACCAGATGGTGAAAGGCAAACAAAAGAATCTTACTAACTGAAACCAATACCACTGGGCATCATCAGAACCCAGTACACCCGCCATAGCGTGTCCTGGATACAGCAACACACCCGAAAAACAAGATTTGGATCTTAAATCACATCTCATGATGCTGGTAGAGGATTTTAAAAAGGGCATTAATAACCGACTTAAAGAAATACAGGAGAACACTGCTAAACAGGTAGAAACCCTTAAAGAGGAAGGACAAAAATCCCTTAAAGAATTACAGGAAAAAAACAAGCAAATAGGTGATGGAATTGAAAAAAAACATCCAAGATCTAAAATTGGAAGTAGAAACCATGAAGAAAATTCAAAGAGAGACAACTGTGGGGATAGAAACCCTAGGAAAGAAAACAGGAGCCATAGATGCGAGCATCAGCAACAGAATACAAGAGATGGAAGAGAGAATCTCAGGTGCAGAAGACTCCATAGAGAACATGGACACAACAATCAAAGGAAATGCAAATGCAAAAAGATCCTAATTCCAAACATCCAGAAAATCCAGGACACAATGAGAAGACCAAACTTAAAAATAATAGGTATAGATGAGAATGAAGATTTTCAACTTAAAGTGCCAGTAAATATCTTCAACAAAATTATAGAAGAAAACTTCCCAAACCTAAAGAAAGAGATGCCCATGAACATACAAGAAGCCTACATAACTCCAAATAGACTGGACCAGAAAAGAAATTTCTCCTGACACGTAATAATCAGAACAACAAATGCACTAAACAAAGATAGAATATTAAAAGCAGTAAGGGAAAAAGATCAAGTAACATATAATGGCAGACCTATTAGATTTACACCAGACTTCTCACCAGAGACTATGAAAGCCAGAAGATCCTGGACAGATGTTATGCAGACCCCTAAGAGAACACAAATGCCAGCCCAGGCTACTATACCATAGATGGAGAAACCAAAGTATTCCATGACAAAACCAAATTCACACAAGATCTTTCCACGAATCTAGCCCTTCAGAGGATAATAATGGGAAAACACCAACACAAGGACAGAAACTATGCCCTAGAAAAAGCAAGAAAGTAATCCTTTAACAAGCCTAAAAGAAGACAGTTGCAAGAACAGAATCCCAACTCTAACAACAAAAATAACAGGAAGCAAAAATTATTTTTCCTTAATATCCCTAAATATCAGTGGACTCCGACATAGACTAGCAGACTGACTACATAAACAGGACCCAACTTTTGGCTGTTTATAGGAAACCTACCTCAGGGTAAAAGATACACCCTACCTCAGGATAAATGGCTGGAAAATAATTTTCCAAGAAAGTGGTCTGAAGAAAGAATATGAAGTAGACATTCTAATATCTAATAAAATTGACTATCAACCCAAAGTTGTCAAAAAAGACAAGGGCACTTTATACTCATCAAAGGTGAAATCTTCCAAGATGAACTCTCAATTATGAATATCTAGGCTCCAAA
Source organism: Mus musculus (assembly GCF_000001635.26). Taxonomy (NCBI): domain Eukaryota; kingdom Metazoa; phylum Chordata; class Mammalia; order Rodentia; family Muridae; genus Mus; species Mus musculus. The sequence goes on from NC_000074.6 coordinate 63,803,408, forward strand.
TGCAAGGGTATCCACATTCATTAAAGGAAATATAGTGAAGCTCAAAGCACACATTGCGCCTCACACAATAATAGTGGGAAGCTTCAACATCCCACTCTCATCAATGAATCAATCAATCCTGGAAACAGAAACTAAACAGAGACATATTGAAACTAATAGAAGTTTTGAAAGAGATTTACCAGATATCAGATAGACCTTCTTGTCAACACCTCTTGGCATCATCTCCAAAATCAACAAAACAGGCCTCGGCAGATACAAAAATATTGAAATTATCCCATGAATCCTATCGGATCACCACAGACTGAAGCTGATCTTCAATAACAACATAAATAATAGAAAGCCAACATTCATGTGGAAGCTGAAGAACACTCTATTCAATGTTACCTTAGTCAAGAAAGAAATAAATTAAAAACATTTTAGAGTTTAATGAAAATGAAGCCAAAACATACTCAAACTTATACAACACAATGAAAGCATTCCTAAGAGGAAAATTCATAGCCCTGAGTGTCTCAAAAAAAAAAAAAAAATAGAGAGAAGATACACTAGCAGCTTGACAGCACACCCTAACTCTCTATCATAAAAGAAAGCAAATTCATCCAAGAGGAATATGGCAGAAAAATAATCAAACTCAGGGCTGAAATCAACCAAGTGGAAACAAAAAGAACTATTCAAAGAATCAACCAAACCAGGAGCTGGTTCTTTGAGAAAATCAACAAGATAGATAAACCCTTATCCAGACTAACTAGAGGGCACAGGGACAGTATCCTAATTAACAAAATCAGCATTGAAAAAAAAAGTTAACAACAGAACCTGAGGAAATCCAAAACACCATCAGTTCCTACAGGAAAACTTGAATGAAATGGACAAATTTCTAGACAGATACCAGGTACCAAAGTTAAATCAAGATCAGGTTAATGATCTAAACAGTCCTATATCCCCTAAAGAAATAGAAGCAGTCATTAATAGTCTCACAAACAAACAAAAAAAAAAGCTCAGGACCAGATGGATTTAGTGCAAAATTCTATCAGACCTCCAAAGAAGACCTAAATCCAGTTCTCCTCAAACTATTCCATAAACTAGAAACAGAAGGAACTATACCCAATTCATTTGATGAAGTCACAATAACTCTGATACCTAAAGCACATAAAGACCCAACAAAGATAGAGAACTTCAGACCAATTTCCCTTATGAATTTCAATGGAAAAATACTCAATAAAATTCATGCTAACCGAATCCAAGAACACATTAAAACAATCATCTATCATCAAACTCAAAGACAAAAACCACATGATCATCTCCTTAGATGCTGAGAAAGCATTTGACAAAATCCAACGCCCATTCATTATAAAAATCTTGGAAAGATCAGGAATTCAAGGCCCATACCTAAACACAATGAAAGCAATATACAGCAAACCAGTAGCCAACCTCAAACTAAATGGAGTGAAGTTGCAAACAATCCCACTAAAATCAGGAAATAGACAAGGGGATACAAATTTGAAAGGAAGAAGTCAAAATATCACTATTTGCAGATGATATGATAGTATATATAAGTGATCCTAAAAATTCCACCAGAGAACTCCTAAACCTGATAACAGCTTCAGTGAAGTAGCTGGATATAAAATTAACTCAATCAAATCAATGGCCTTTCTCTGCACAATGGATAAACAGGCTGAGAAAGAAATTAGGAAAACAACACCTTTCACAGTAGTCACAAATAATATAAAATACCTTGGTGTGACTCTTACTAAGGAAGTGAAAGATCTGTATGATAAGAACTTCAAGTCTCTGAAGAAAGAAATCAAAGAAGATTTCAGAAGATGGAAAGATCTCCCATGCTCATGGATTGGCAGGATCAACATTGTAAAAATTGTTATCTTGCCAAAAGCAATCTACAAATTCAATGCAATCCCCATCAAACTTCCAACTCAATTCTTCAACGAATTAGAAAGGGCAATTTGCAAATTCATCTGGAATAACAAAAAAACCTAAGAGAGCAAAAACTATTCTCAACAATAAAAGTACCATTGGTAGAATCACCATGCCTGACTTAAGGCTGTACTACAGAGCAACTGTGATAAAAACTGCATGGTACTGGCCCCAAGATAGACAGTTAGGTCAATGGAAAAGAATTGAAGACCTAGAAATGAACCCACACACTTATTGTCACTTGATCTTTGACAAGGGAGCTAAAATCATACAGTGGAAAAAATACAGTATTTTCTTCAAATGGTGTTGGCCCAGCTGGCGGTTATCATGTAGAAGAATGCCAATTGATCCATTCTTATCTCCTTGTACTAAGGTCAAATCTAAGTGGATCAAGGAACTCCAAAAGAAACCAGAAACACTGAAACTTATAGAGGGAAAAGTATCAAAAAGCCTTGAATATATGGGCACAGGGGAAAAATTTCTGAACAGAACAGCAATGGCTTGTGATGTAAGATCAAGAATTCACAAATGGGACCCATAAAATTGCAAAGCTTTTGTAAGGCAAAAGACACTGTCAATAAGACAAAAAAGGCCACCAACAGATCCAACCAATCCATTGTTGGTGGGATTGCAAACTGTTATAACCACTCTGGAAATCAATCTGGCAGTTCCTCAGAAAATTGGACATAGTACTACTGGAAGATCCAGCAACATCTGTCCTGGGCATATACTCAGAAGATGTTCCAATTTGTCATAAGGATATATGTTCCACTATGTTCATAGCAGCCTTATTTATAATAGCCAGAAGCTGGAAAGAACCCAGATGTCCCTCAACAGAGGAACAGATACAGAAAATGTGGTACATTTTCACAACGGTGTATGACTCAGCAATTAAAAACAATGAAATCATAAAATTCTTAGGCAAATGGAAGCATCTGGAGGATATCATCCTGAATGAGGTAATACAATCACAAAAGAACACACATGGTATGCACTCACTGATAAGCAGATATTAGCCAAGAGACTTAGAATATCCAAGATACAATTCGCAAAACATGTGAAATAAAGAAGAAGGAAGACCAAAATTTGGATACTTCGTCCCCCCTTAGAATGGGGGAACAAAATATCCATGGAATGAGTTACAGAGAGAAAGTTTGGAATTGAGACAGAAGGAAGTACCATCTAGAGACTGCCCCACCCGGGGATCCATCCCATTATCAGCCACCAGAGGCAGATACTATTGCATATGCCAGCAAGATTTTGCTTACAGGACCCTGGCACAGCTCTCTCTTGTGAGGTATGCCAGTGCCTGGCAAATATAGAAGTGGATGCTCCCAGTCATCTATTGGATGGAACACAGGGCCCCTAAAGAAATAGTTAGAGAAAGTACCCAAGGAGCTAAAGAGGTCTGCCACCCTATAGTAGGAACAAAGATATGAACTAACCAGTATTCCCCAGAGCTGTGTCTCTAGTTGCATATGTAGCAGAGGATGACCTATTCGGCCATCAATGGGAGGAGAGGCCCTTGGTCTTGGAAAGATCATATGCCCCAGTACAGGGGAATGCCAGGGCCAGGAAGCTGGAGTGGGTGGTTTGGGGAGCAGGGCGGGGGTTGAGGGTATAGCATTTGAAATGTAAATGAAGAAAATATCTAATTTTAAAAAAGGAATGGATACAGAAAATGTGATTCATTTACATAATTGAATATTATTCAGTAATTAAAAACAAGGACATCATGAATCTGCAAGAAACTGGATAGAGCTGTAAGTAATCATCCTAAGCGAGGTAACCCAGTCTCAAAAGGACATGCATGGTTTATACTCACTGATAAATGTATATTAGCCAAATATAGACTCACTGATAAATGTATATCCCAAATATAGACACCAAACCCAAACACTATTGCAGATGCCAAAAAGTGCAGTCTGACAGGAGCCTGATATAGCTGTCTCCTGAGAGACTCTGCCTCAGCCTGACAAATACAGAGGCAGATACACAAAGTCAACCATTGGACTGAGTGTAGGATCCCTGATAGAGAAGTTAGGGAAAGGACTGAAGGATTTGAAGGGGTTTGCAACCTCATAGGATGAACAATTATATCAACCAACCAGACCGCTGAGAGCCCCCAAGGTCTAAACCACCAACCAAAGGGTACACATGGAAAAACCTATGACTACAGCTGCATTTGTAGCAGAGGATGGCCTTATCTGGCATTAATGGGAGGAGAGGCCCTTGGTCCTGTAAAAACTTGATGCCCCCGTGTAGAGGAATGGCAGGGCGGTAAGGTGGGATTGGGTCGGTGGGTCGGGGAGCACCCTCATAGAAGCAGAGAGAGGGGAAATGGGATGTGGGGTTGTGGAGAGGAAACCAGGAAAGAGGATAACATTTGAAATATAAATAAATAAAATATCCAATAAAAATAGTTGTATACATAATAGAAACATGAAATGAAATCATTTCTAACCAAATTGATCTTTTAAAGAGAGGCATCACTTTTTTATTTAAATACCAAGTAGTCACAAATATTTGATTTAATGGGATGATGCTTCCCATTCATTACATGCTGAAAAGCATAGATTCTAATGATATGAGGAAAACAAAATCCACAACGTAAGAGACCCATATTTTTTTGATTGACGTCCTTTTTAGTATCAAATCATCATAAACTTAACTTGAAAAACTATATAGTATTACATATAATTAATCAATATTTAGCATGCAGTATTTGCTAATCATTGCTGACACAAAATCTTCTCATTTCAATGATTATGTGTTGTATGTTCTTAAAGATGAAGTTGTATGCCATGTAAGTCTATCCACATGAAAGGAATTGCATAGAATTCCTACTTAGTGTCAATTATAAACATTCACATCTTTGCTCACCAACTGGGTGTGTTCTAAAAAAAAAAGATCCTGGGTTTAAAAAAAATAGTGTGCTTTTGGTAAAATTGTAAATGTACAGTTACTGGGAAAATGGCATCTTTAGTATTTTAAGTAAGCATAGGAAGTAGAGAGGATGTTATAGTTTAAATGTCCAACACTGTAAAACTGTGGCACTATAATAGCAATAAGACATGATTATCTCACGGAGAGTATTAGAGTGAGTTTGGGTCTACTTTGCACCTTTGTGCTATTGCCTTCTAATGTCTGATGATATGACAATACAGACCTCTGCAGATACTGGACTTTGAGAATGCCTTTTTTTCAGGCACAAAAATTATCCTATAAGTTTATCCTAATAATATAGTATTATATGTAGTACTTTGTTATAAAGTCAGTAAAATGAATTAATAGAGTGGAATAAATTTTGACTAACTATACATATTTAACAGTATTATCTTCCAAGGTTCCATGCTAAGTGATTAATGAACATAAAGAGCCTTGACATCTCAAGAATCATGTCATAGATGAAGCCAGAAAGTGTTGTTGAATGTACTGACAGGATAAAATAATGAAAACTTTAATCCCATTAATAACTGCTATTAATCATTGATCTCATTGAGAAGACAACTTACTGTTATTTTCTGGTACTTGATAAAAAGCTAATGTTGACCACCAAACCCAGACACTATGGCAGATGCCAACAAGAGCCTGATGACAGGAGCCTGATATAACTGGCTCCTGAGGGCCTTTTGTCAGTGCCTGGTAAATACAGAAGTGGATGCCTGGACTGGGAATGGGAGTGGGTGGGTTGGAGAGCAGTGGGAGGGGGAGGGGGTAATGGTTTTTCTGAGGGGAAACTAGGAAAGGGGATAACTTTTAAAATGTAAATAAAGAAAATATCTAATAAAAAAAGAAAACAAGATATAAATCTCACTGCTAAAAGTAAAAAATCAAAAACAAAAACAAAAGTTAATGTTGATCAGTTCTAAGAATATAACTTCAGAAGTCTTTCTACCAGCTAAATTAGAGGAAGCATATGACGATAAAATCTATAGGTAATTGATTGTGGTCTAAATGTAGATAGGCACTTTTTCTAGCACTAATATTTCTAAGCCTGCTTCTTTTGTTGTGAGATGGGAATCATAGATTCCCTTAATCATGCTTAAACATGAGAAACTCCCACAAGTTTATTCTCTGAAATAATTGTATGTAAAATCACGTTTCTCTGCTTTTGTAGCCTCATTTGATATTGACATAAGTTAAAACTAACTGGATACTTTGATCTATGGACTATTATTGCCCATTCTATAAAATATGGTCTTAATTGAAAAATATAAGTTTGTAAATTGTATGCTTAATAATAATCTCTACTCATATATATGCTATAAATAGATACCCATAAGCCAACAACTCTTCACATTAGTTCACAAAGTTTATTAGAAATATTTACAAGGCCAAGAACCCTAAAAAGTACAGATATTTCAAAAGAATGAATGTATATTGAACACAATTAATAATTAACATAACTCAATGTTTATTCTCATATATACAACTCAGTATATTACAATATATTTCTATCCTTTTGGAAGATGTCAAATTTAAATATATTCTCTATAACAAATATAAACAAAATTAAATATAATCTCTAATGTGTAAAGTGTATTAAGAAATGTACCTGGAGTTAAAGTTCATGCAATCTGGGCTATGAATCAAAGCACTAACCTCTACAAGGCTATTTGGTCCCATTCTTATAAGTACTTTATAATTATCAAAGATATCAGTGCTTAGAAAGTTCTCTTAAAATATCCCAACCCCCATGCCAGAAAAAAAAAACCAAAAAAACAAAAAACAAAAAACTCCATAAAAGGGCAATGTCAATACTGAGAATCACAGTATTGGTGGTTACATATTAAAGATCAAAGGAATTCTATTGAAAAGATACAATCATAAGAAATGGAAGGTAATTAAATTTTATGATATTCACTTATATTTGGATTTAAGAAAATGCATAAGGGAGTAAAATTTTTTTCATCTGCCAGTAAGAATTCCTTTTTATAAAACAATTTATAATTGTGCTTTTCAGTTATATGTCTTGTTTAATCAGGTAAAGGATGGAAGAGCTACAAAGGATGATTCTTATCCTAGAGAGAAGGCAGATGTATATTCAAAATATTCCAATAAGGTTTCCTATCCTTTTAAAAATTTTAATCCTGGGTGAAATGATACATGATAAGAAATGAGTTGAGGCTCTTTTACCTTAATATCCATACATAAAGTATAGGTTTATGAAAATTAAGATGTAGAGATTATTATTTTCATGACTTCCTCAAGAAATTTTAGTAATCTTTCCTTTTATGCAAAAGTGCATACAGAAAGGTCCATATAAACACATAGCCACATGAATACTTGTATATAATTATATAATATTTTATCTCTTACTCTTATTTTGAGTTAATTTATCAGCTCATGAAAAGGAACATTAACTGTAACAGATATGAGTACTGCAAAATAGATTTTAGACAACATAAATCCTTAGAGAAATTACTAATTCAATTAACAAGAACAATCAAGTAGCTAGACATAAAAGAATTTCTAAACATGATGAATGCACAGTAGTTCATTCTTAATTACCTCATACCAGGCTTGTGGCTTCTTAAAATTAGTATTTGTAGATATTTAATTCTTCTACAAAGATATAATGTTTATAGATAATTTATAACATCTTAAAAATCAAATTAGAGGTCTAAAATGACCAATAATGACTACATACTAACCAGAAAGCAGGTAATGTAATTTACAGAGTCCATGGATTTATAGCTTTATCAAATCTGTTATATGAAATCATCTAACATTGGCAAAGATAAAAACACAAAGATTCCACTAGGAAACATGTGAAACAAACACATAGTTTACTTTTTAAAGCACAAAGCCTATTGAAGGAAGTACTGTGAAAGAAAACTGAACTCATTAAGAATATTTAAAAATAACTCTTAATAAAAGGAATAAAATGGTTTAAATAAGAATGAGACTATTAAGGGCTTATAGAGCATATATATAGTTATTTCTCAATACAAGCATAATAATGAAACCAAGTGTCTACTTAAATGTGTAATTCAAGAATAAGTGAAGTTTGATTTAAATATTTACAAAGAATGAAAGGAAGAAACTAAGTAAAAAGAATATAGACTACTCAATACTAAGAGATACCTTCAGAGAATAGGTGTCCGCCCGGCCGAGGAGGGCTTTGCCTGAGCATCTGCGGGAGACATCTTGAATCCCGGACTCCACTGAGAATAGTCTGCACAGGTGAGAGTGTGGACTACAAAAGCTAACAGCTTCTGGGACAGGAGGGAGCCACAGAGCTTCTGAGGCAGCAGCCTTTTCAGGATCCAGACATCCAGGCACCTTCCCTGCCAGAGAAGAGGTGTCTGCTCAGTCTGGGAGGGCTTTGCCTGAGCATCTATGGGAGACATCTTAGTTCCCTGACACCACTGAGACTAGTCTGCACAGGTGAGAGTGTGGACTACAGAAGTTAACATATTCTGGGACAAGCTGAAGCAACACAGCTCCTGGGACAGGTCCTGTTTTGGGCCTTCATCTTCTGCCAAAAGGCAAGTCTGAAAGCCAGGTACCTGTGCACCTTCCCTGAAAGAGGAGAGCCTGCCTGAAGAGAGTGCTCTGACCACTGAAACTCAGGAGAGAGCTAGTCTCCCAGGTCTGCTGGTAGAGTAAAACAGAATCACAAGAGGAACAAGCTCTAACCAGAGACAACAATAACAACTGACTCCAGAGCGTACCAGATGGTGAAAGGCAGGCTTAAGAATCTTCCTAACAGAAACCAAGACCACTCACCATAATCAGAACCCAGTAATCCCACCTCAGCAAGTCCAGGGCACCCCAACACACCCGAAAACCTAGACCCAGATTTAAAGGCATATCTCATGATGATGGTAGAAGACATCAAGAAGGTCTTTAATAACTCACTTAAAGAAAAACAGGAAAACACAACCAAACAGGTAGAAGTCCCTACAGAAAAACAGGAAAACACATCCAAACAGGTGATGGAAATGAACAAAACCAAACTAGACCTAAAAAGGGAAGTAGACACAATAGAGAAAACTCAAAGTGAGGCAAGGCTGGATATAGAAACCCTAGGAAAGAAATCTGGAAACATAGATGCAAGCATCAGCAACAGAATACAAGAGATGGAAGAGAGAATCTCAGGTGCAGAAGATTCCATAAAGAACATCGGCACAACAATCAAAGGAAATGGAAAACACAAAAAGATCCTAACTCAAAACATCCAGGAAATCCAGGACACAATGAGAAGACCAAACCTACAGATAATAGGAGTGGATGAGAATGAAGATTTTAAACTCAAAGGGCCATCAAATATCTTCAAAAAATTAGAGAAGAAAACTTCCCAAACCTAAAGAAAGAGATGCCCATGAACATACTAGAAGCCTACAGAACTCAAAATAGACTGGACCAGAAAAGAAATTCCTCCCGACACATAATAATCAGAACAACAAATGCACTAAATAAAGATAGAATATTAAAAGCAATAAGGGAAAAAGGTCAAGTAACATGTAAATGGAAGCCTATCAGAATTAAACCAGATTTTTCACCAGAAACAATGAAAGCCAGAAGATCCTGGACAGATGTTATACAGACACTAAAAGAACACAAATTCCAGCCCAGGCTACTATACCCAGCCAAACTTTCAATTACCATAGAAGGACAAACCAAAGTATTTCATGACAGAATCAAATTCACACATTATCTTTCCACAAATCCAGGCCTTCAAAGAATAATAACAGAAAAAAAAAAAAGATACAAGGATGGAAACCATGCCCTAGAAAAAGCAAGAAAGTCATCCTTCAACAAATCTAAAAGAAGACAAATCACAAAAACAGAATGCCAACTTTAACAACAAAAATATTAGGAAGCAACAATTACTTTTCCTTAATATCTCTTAATATCAATGGACTCAACTCCCCAATAAAAAGACATAGACTAACAGATTGGCTACACAAACAGGACCCAACATTTAGCTGGGTACAGAAAACCCATCTCAGGGAAAAAGACAGACACTACCTCAGAATGAAAGGCTGGAAAACAATTTTCCAAGCAAATGGTCTTAAGAAACAAGCTGGAATAGCCATTCTATTATCTAGTAAAATCGACTTACAAACCCAAAGTCATCAAAAGAGACAAGGAGAGGCACTTCATACTCATCAAAGGGAAAATCTTCAAAGAAGAACTCTCAATTCTGAACATCTATGGTCCAAATACAAGGGCAACCACATTCATTAAAGAAACTTTAGTAAAGCTCAAAGCACACATTGCACCTCACACAATAATAGTGGGAGACTTCCACACACCACTTTCACCAATGGACAAATCATGGAAACAGAACCCAAAGAGGGACACAGTGAAACTAACAGAAGTTATGAAACAAATGGATCTAACAGATATCTACAGAACATTTTATCCTAAAACAAAAAGATATACCTTCTTCTCAGCACCTCATGGTGACTCCACAAAAATTGACCACATAATTGGTCACAAAACAAGCCTCAACAAATACAAAAATATTGAAATTGTCCCATGCATCCTATCAGATTACCATGGACTAAGACTGATCTTCGATAACAAAATAAATAATAGAAAGCCAACATTCACATGGAAACTGAACAACACTCTTCTCAATGATACCTTGGTCAAGAAAGGAATAAAGAAAGAAATTAAGGACTTTTTGGAGTTTAATGAAGATGAAGCCACAACATACCCAAACTTATGGGACACAATGAATGCATTTCTAAGAGGGAAACTCATACCTCTGAGTACCTCCAGAAAGAAACTAGAGAGAGCACACATTAGCAGCTTGACAACACACCTAAAAGCTCTAGAACAAAAGGAAGCAAATTCACCCAAGAGGAGTAGACAGCAGAAAATAATCAAACTCAGGGGCAAAATCAACCAAGTGGAAACAAGAAAAACTATTCAAAGAATCAACCAAACTAGGAGCTGGTTCTTTGAGAAAATCAACACGATAGATAAACCCTTAGCTAGACTCACTAGAGGGCACAGTGAAAGCATCCTAATTAACAAAATCAGAAATGAAAAGGGAGACATAACAACAGATTCTGAAGAATTTCAAAACACCATCAAATCCTTCTAGAAAAGGCTATACTCAACAAAACTGGAGAACCTGGAAGAAATGGACAAGTTTTTAGACAGATACCAGGTACCAAATTTAAATCAATATCAGGTTAATGATCTAAACAGTCCTATATCCCCTAAAGAAATAGAAGCAGTCAATAATAGTCTTCCCACTAAAAAAGCCCAGGACCAGATGGGTTTGGTGCAGAGTTATACCAGACCTTCAAAGAAGATCTAATCCCAGTTCTTCACAAACTATTCCACAAAATAGAAGCAGAATATACTTTACCCAACTCATTCTATGAAACCACAATAACTCTGATACTAAACCACAAAAAGACCCAACAAAGATAGAGAACTTCAGACCAATTTCCCTTATGAATATCGATGCAAAAATACTCAATACAATTCTTGCAAACTGAATCCAAAAAGATATCAAAACAATCATTCACCCTGACCAAGTAGGTTTCATCCCATGGATGCAGGGATGGTTCAATATAAGGAAATCCATCAACATAATCCAGTATATAATCAAACTCAAAGACAAAAGCCACATTATCATCTCCTTAAATGCGGAAAAAGTGTTTGACTAAATCCAAAGCCCATTTGTGATAAAAGCCTTGGAAAGATCAGGATTTCAAGGCCCATACTTAAGCATGATAAAAGCAATCTACAGCAAACCAGTAGCCAACATCAAAGTAAAGGGTGAGAAGTGGGAAGCAATCCCACTAAAATCAGGTACTAGACAAGGCTGCCCACTTTCTCCCTACCTTTTCAACATTGTACTTGAAGTCCTAGCCAGAGTAATTCAACAACAAAAGGAGATCAAGGGGATAAAAATTGGAAAGGAAGAAGTCAAAATATCACTTTTTGCAGATGATATGATAGTATATATAAGTGACCCTAAAAATTCCACCAGAGAACTACTAAGCCTGATAAACAGCTTCAATGAAGTATCTGGATATAAAATTAACTCAAACAAGTCAATGGCCTTTCTGTACACAAAGGATAAACAGGCTGAGAAAGAAATTAAGAAAACGACACCCTTCTCAATAGTCAGAAATAATATAAAAATACCTTGGTGTGACTCTAATTAAGGAAGTGAAGATCTGTATGATAAGAACTTTAAGTCTCTGAAGAAAGAAATTAAAGAAGATCTCAGAAGATTAAAAGATCTCTCATCCTCATGGGTTCGCAGGATCAATATAGTAAAAATGGTTATCTTGACGAAAGGAAACTGCAGATTCAATCCAATCCTCATCAAAATTCCAACTCAATTCTTTAATGAATTAGAAAGGGCAATCTGGCCCGAGAGGTTTCTGCCTCAGGCCCCAGCAGGAGCCTCCTTGGCTCCAGGACACCGAGGAGGGCAGGGTGCACGGGTGACGGTGTGGAATACAGAGGCCAGCCGTTTCTGGCACAGGCGATAGCCCGAGAGCTTCAGAGGCAGCGCCATCTTCAGCTCCAGACAACCGGCTACCTTCCTGGCGAAAGCAACACAGCTTCTGGGAAAGATCCTGTTTTGGGCCTTCATCTTCAGCCAGGAGGAGGTCCAAACACCAGATAACTGTGCACCTTCCCTGAAAGAGGAGAGCTTGCCTGCAGAGACTGATCTGACCACTGAAACTCAGAGGAGAGAGCTAGTCTCCCACGTCTGCTGATAGAGGGTAACAAAATCAACAGAGGAACAATCTCGAAACAAAGACAACTATAACAACTAACTCCAGAGATTGCCAGATGGCGAAAGGTAAAGGTAAGAATCCTACTAACAGAAACCAGGACCACTCACCATCATCAGAACCCAGAACGCCCACTTCACTCAGTCCAGGGCATCCTAACACACCTGAAAATGTAGACCTGGATTTAAAAGCATATCTCATGATGATGGTAGAGAACATAAAGAAGGAATTTAATAACTCACTTAAAGAAATACAGGAGAACACTGCTAAAGAGTTACAAGTCCTTAAAGAAAAACAGGAAAACACAACCAAACAGGTAGAAGTCCTTATAGAAAAACAGGAAAACACATCCAAATAGGTGATGGAAATGAACAAAACCATACTAGACCTAAAAAGGGAAGTAGACACAATAAAGAAAACCCAAAGTGAGGCAAAGCTGGAGATAGAAAACCTAGGAAAGAAAGCTGGAACCATATATGCCAGCATCAGCAACAGAATACAAGAGATGGAAGAGATAATCTCAGGTGCAGAAGATTCCATAAAGAACATCGGCACAACAATCAAAGAAAATGGAAAATGCAAAAAGATCCTAACTCAAAACATCCAGGAAATCCAGGACACAATGAGAAGACCAAACCTACTGATAATAGGAGTGGATGAGAATGAAGATTTTCAACTCAAAGAACCAGCAAATATCTTCAACAAAATTATTGAAGAAAACTTCCCAAATCTAAAGAAAGAGATGCCCATGAACATACAAGAAGCCTACAGAACTCCAAATAGACTGGACCAGAAAAGAAATTCCCCCGGACACATAATAATCAGAAAATTAAATGCACTAAATAAAGATAGAATACTAAAAGCAGTAAGGGAAAAAGGTCAAGTAACATATAAAGGCAAACATATCAGAATTACACCAGATTTTTCACCAGAGACTATGAAAGCCAGAAGAGCCTGGACAGATGTTATACAGACACTAAGAGAACACAAATTCCAGCCCAGGCTATTATACCCAGCCAAACTCTCAATTACCATAGATGGACAAACCAAAGTATTCCACAACAAAACTAAATTCACCCATTATCTCTCCACGAATCCAGCCCTTCAAAGGATAGTAACAGAAGAAAAAAACAATACAAGGACGGGAACCACGCCCTAGAAAAAACAAGAAGATAATCCCTCAACAAATCTAAAAGAAGACAGCCACAAGAACAGAATGCCAACTTTAACAACAAAAATAACAGGAAGCAACAATTACTTTTCCTTAATATCTCTTAATATCAATGGTCTCAACTCCCCAATAAAAAGACATAGACTAACAAACTGGCTACACAAACAAGACCCAACATTTTGCTGCTTACAGGAAACTCATCTCAGAGAAAAAGATAGACACTACCTCAGAATGAAAGGCTGGAAAACAATTTTCCAAGCAAAAGGTATGAAGAAACAAGCTGGAGTAGCCATCCTAATATCTGATAAGATTGACTTCCAACCCAAAGTCATCAAAAAAGAAAAGGAGGGGCACTTCATACTCATCAAAGGTAAAATCCTCCAAGAGGAACTCTCAATTCTGAATATCTATGCTCCAAATACAAGGGCAGCCACATTCATTAAAGAAACTTTAGTAAAGCTCAAAGCACACATTGCACCTCACACAATAATAGTGGGAGACTTCAACACACCACTTTCACCAATGGACAGATCATGGAAACAGAAACTAAACAGGGACACAGTGAAACTAACAGAAGTGATGAAACACATGGACTTAACAGATATCTACAGAACATTTTATCCTAAAACAAAAAGATATACCTTCTTCTCAGCACCTCATGGTACCTTCTCTAAAATTGACCACATAATTGGTCACAAAAGAAGCCTCAACATATACAAAAATATTGAAATTTTCCCATGCATCCTATCATATCACCATGGACTAAGGCTGATCTTCGATAACAAAATAAATAATAGTAAGCCAACATTCACGTGGAAACTGAACAACACACTTCTCAATGATACCTTGGTCAAGGGAAGAATAAAGAAAGAAATTAAAGACTTTTTAGAGTTTAATGAAAATGAAGCCACAACATACCCAAACTTATGGGACACAATGAAAGCATTCCTTAGAGGAAAACTCATAGCTCTGAGTGCCTCCAAAAAGAAACTAGAGAGAGCACACATTAGCGGCTTGACAACACACCTAAAACGTCTAGAAGAAAAGGAAGCAAATTCACCCAAGAGGAGTAGAAGGCAGGAAATAATCAAACTCAGGGGTGAAATCATCCAAGTGGAAACAAGAAGAACTGTTCAAAGAATCAACCAATCAAGGAGCTGGTTCTATGAGAAAATCAACAAGATAGATAAACCCTTAGCCAGACATACTAGAGGGCACAGTGAAAGCATCCTAATTAACAAAATCAGAAATGAAAAGGGAGACATAACAACAGATACTGAAGAAATCCAAAACACCATCAGATCCTTCTACAAAAGGCTATACTCAACAAAACTGGAAAACCTGGATGAAATGGACAAGTTTCTAGACAGATACCAGGTACAAAAGATAAATCAAGATCAGGTTAATGATCTCAACAGTCCTATAGCCCCTAAAGAAATAGAAGCAGTCATTAATAGTCTCCCAGCCAAAAAAAAAAAAAAAAAAAAAAAAAGCCAAGGACCAGAGGGGTTTAGTGCAGAGTTCTATCAGACCTTCAAAGAAGACCTAATTCCAGTTCTTCACAAAGGATTCCACAAAATAGAAACAGAAGGTACTCTACCCAACTCATTCTATGAAGCCACAATGACTCTGATACCTAAACCACAAAAAGACCCAACAAAGATAGAGAACTTCAGACCAATTTCCCTTATGAATATCAATGCAAAAATCCTCAATAAAGTTCTTGCTAACCAAATCCAAGAACACATCAAAACAATCACCCATCCTGACCAAGTAGGTTTCATCCCAGGGATGCAGGGAAGGTTCAATATATGGAAATCCATCAATGTAATCCAGTATATAAACAAACTCAAAGACAAAAACCACATGATCGTCTCGTAAGATGCTGAGAAAGCATTTGACAAAATCCAACATCCATTCATGATAAAAGTCTTGGAAAGATCAGGAATTCAAGGCCCATACCTAAACATGATAAAAGCAATCTACAGCAAACCAATAGCCAACATCAAAGTAAATGGGGAGAAGCTGGAAGCAATCCCACTAAAATCAGGGACTAGACAAGGCTGTCCACTCTCGCCCTACCTATTCAACATTGTACTTGAAGTCCTAGCCAGAGCAATTAGACAACAAAAGGAGATCAAGGGGATACAAATTGGAAAGGAAGAAGTCAAAATATCACTTTTTGCAGATGATATGATAGTATATATAAGTGACCCTAAAAATTCCACCAGAGAACTCCTAAGCCTGATAAACAGCTTCAGTGAAGTATCTGGATATAAAATTAACTCAAACAAGTCAATGGCCTTTCTGTACACAAAGGATAAACAGGCTGAGAAAGAAATTAGGGAAACAACACCCTTCTCAATGGTCACAAATAATATAAAATACCTTGGCGTGACTCTAACTAAGGAAGTGAAAGATCTGTATGATAAGAACTTCAAGTCTCTAAAGAAAGAAATTAAAGAAGATCTCAGAAGATGGAAAGATCTCCCATGCTCATGGATTGGCAGGATCAACATGGTAAAAATGGCCATCTTGCCAAAAGCAATCTACAGATTCAATGCAATCCCCATCAAAATTCCAATTCAATTCTTCAACAAATTAGAAAGAGCAATCTGCAAATTCATCTGGAATAACAAAAAACCTAGGATAGCAAAAACTCTTCTCAAGGATAAAAGAACCTCTGGTGGAATCACCATGCCAGACATAAAACTGTACTACAGAGCAATTGTGATCAAAACTGCATGGTACTGGTATAGTGACAGACAAGTAGACCAATGGAATAGAATTGAAGACCCAGAGATGAATCCACACACCTATGGTCACTTGATCTTTGACAAGGGAGCTATAACCATCCAGTGGAAAAAAGACAGCATTTTCAACAAATGGTGCTGGCACAACTGGCGGTTATCATGTAGAAGAATGCGAATTGATCCATACTTATCTCCTTGTACTAAGGTCAAATCTAAGTGGGTTAAGGAACTCCACATAAAACCAGAGACACTGAAATTTATAGAGGAGAAAGTAGGGAAAAGCCTCAAAGATATGGGTACAGGGGAAAAATTCCTGAATAGAACATCAATGGCTTGTGCTGTAAGATCAAGAATCGATAAATGGGACCTCATAAAATTGCTAAGCTTCTGCAAAGCAAAAGACACCGTCAATA
The DNA here is from genome assembly GCF_000001635.26 of Mus musculus. Taxonomy (NCBI): domain Eukaryota; kingdom Metazoa; phylum Chordata; class Mammalia; order Rodentia; family Muridae; genus Mus; species Mus musculus. Next base: position 63,820,398 of record NC_000074.6, read on the forward strand.
AGACAAAAAGACCACCAACAGATTGGGAAAGGATCTTTACCTATCCCAAATCAGATAGGGGACTAATATCCAATATATATAAAGAACTCAAGAAAGTGGACACCAGAAAATCAAATAACCCCATTAAAAAATGGGGCTCAGAGCTGAACAAAGAATTCTCACCTGAGGAATACCGAATGGTAGAGAAGCACCTGAAAAAATGTTCAACATCCTTAATCATCAGGGAAATGCAAATCAAAACAACCCTGAGATTCTACTTCACTCCAGTCAGAATGGCTAAGATCAAAAACTCAGGTGACAGCAGATGCTGGTGAGGATGTGGAGAAAGGGGAACACTCCTCCATTGTTGGTGGGATTGCAAGCTTGTACAACCACTCTGGAAATCAGTCTGGCAGTTCCTCAGAAAATTGGACATAGTACTACCGGATGATCCCGCAATACCTCTCTTGGGCATATATCCAGAAGATGTCCCACCCGGTAAGAAGAACACATGTTCCACTATGTTCATAGCAGCCTTATTTATAATAGCCAGATGCTAGAAAGAACCCAGATGCCCCTCAACAGAGGAATGGATACAGAAAATGTGGTATATTTACAGAATGGAATACTACTCAGCTATTAAAAAATGAATTTATGAAATTCCTAGGCAAATGGATGGACCTGGAGGGTATCATCCTGAGTGAAGTAACCCAATCACAAAGGAACTCGCACAATATGTACTCACTGATAAGTGGATATTAGCCCAGAACCTTAGGATACCCAAGATATAAGATACAACTTGCCAAAAGCATGAAATTCAAGAAGAAGGAAGACCAAAGTGTGGACACTTTACCCTCTCTTAGAAATGGGAACAAAACACCCAAAGAAGGAGTTACAGAGACAAAATTTGGAGCTGTGACGAAAGGATGGACCATCTAGTGATTGCCATATGCAGGGATCCATCCCATAATCAGCTTCCAAATGCTGACACCATTGCATACACTAGCAAGATTTTGCTGAAAAGACCCAGATATAGCTGTCTCTTGTGAGGCTATTCTTGGGCCTAGCAAACACAGAAGTGGATGCTCACAGTCAGCTATTGGATGGATCACAGGGCCCCCAATGGAGGAGCTAGAGAAAGTACCCAAAGAGCTAAAGGGAACTGCAACCCTATAGGTGGAACAACAATATGAACTAACCAGTACCCGGGAGCTCTTGTCTTTAGCTGCATATGTATCAAAAGATGGCCTAGTCGGTTATCAGTGCAAAGAGAGGCCCATTGGACTTGCAAACTTTATATGCCCCAGTACAGGGGAACCCCAGGGCCAAAAAGGGGGAGTGGGTGGGTAGGGGATTGGGGGGGTGGGTATGGGGGACCTTTGGGATAGCATTGAAAATGTAAACGACGAAAATACCTAATTAAAAAAATAAAAAATTAAAAAAAAAAAGAAAGGGCAATCTGCAAATTCACCTGGATTAACAAAAAACATAGGGTAGCAAAAACTCTGCTCAAGGATAAAAAAAACCTCTGGTGGAAACTTCATGCCTGACCTAAATGTGTACTACAGAGCAATTGTGATAAAAACTGCATGGTAATGGTATACAGACAGACAGGTAGACCAATGGAAGAGAATTGAAGAACCAGAAATGAATCCACACACCGATGGTCACTTGATCTTTGAGAAGGGAGTAAAAACCATCCAGTGGAAAAAAGACAGCATTTTCAACAAATGGTGCTGGCACAATTAGTGGTTATCATGTAGAAGAATGTGAATTGATCCATTCCTATCTCCTTTTACTAAGGACAAACTAAGTGCATTAAGGAACTCCACATAAAACCAGAGACACTGAAACTTATAGAGGAGAAAGTAGGGAAAAGTCTTGAAGATATAGGTACAGGGGAAAAGTTCCTGAATAGAACAGCAATGGCTTGTGCTGTAAGATCGAGAATAGACAAATGGGACCTCATAAAATTGCTAAGCTTCTGCACGGCAAAGACACCGTCAATAAGACAAAAAAAATCTACCAACAGATTGGGAAAGGATCTTTACCAATCCTAAATCAGATAGGGGACTAATATCCAATGTATATAAAGAACTCAAGAAGGTGGGCTCCAGAAAATCAAATAACCCCATTAAAAAATGGGGCTCAGAGCTGAACAAAGAATTCTCACCTGAGGAATACTGAATGGCTTAGAAGCACCTGAAAAAATGTTCAACATCCTAAATCATCAGAGAAATGCAAATCAAAACAACTCTGAGGTTCCACCTCATACCAGTCACAATGGCTAAGATAAAAAATTCAGGTGACAGCAGATGCTGGTGAGGATGTGGAGAAAGAGGAACACTCCTTCACTGTTGGTGGGATTGCAAGCTTGTACAACCACTCTGGAAATCAGTCTGATGGTTCCTCAGAAAAGTGGACAAAATACTATACTGGAGGATCCCACAATACCTCCCCTGGGCATATATCCAGAAGGTGTTCTATCTGGTAAGAAGGACACATGATCTACCATGTTCATAGCAGCCTTTTTTATAATAGCCAGAAGCTGGAAAGAACCCAGATGCCCCTCAACAGAGGAATGGATACAGAAAATGTGGTACATTTACACAATGGAGTACCATTCAGCTATTAAAACGAATGAATTTATGAAATTCCTAGCCAAATGGATGGTCCTGGAGGGCATCATCCTGAGTGAGGTAACACAATCACAAAAGAACTCACACAGTATGTACTCACTGATAAGTAGATATTAGCCCAGAAACTTAGAATACCCAAGATATAAGATATAATTTGCTAAACACTTGAAACTCAAGAAGAACAAAGACCAAAGTGTGGACACTTTGCCCCTTCTTAGAATTGGGAACAAAATACCCATGGAAGGAGTTACAGAGACAAAGTTTGGAGGTGAGACGCAAGGATGGACCATATAGAGACTGCCATATCTGGGAATCTATCCCATAATCAGCTTCCAAACACTGACACCATTGCATACACTAGCAAGGTTTTGCTGAAAGGACCCAGATAGAGCTGTCTCTTGTGAGACTATGCTGGGGCCTAGCAAACACAGAAGTGGATGCTCACAGTCAGCTATTGGATGGACTACAGGGCCCCCAATGAATGAGCTAGAGAAAATAACCAAGGAGCTAAAGGGATCTGCAACCCTATAGGTGGAACAACAATAGGAACTAACCAATACTCCCTGGAGCTCATGTCTCTAGCTGCATATATATCAGAAGATAGCCTAGGGGGCCATCAGTGGAAAGAGAGGCCTATTGGTTGTGCAAACTTTATATGCCTCAATACAGGGTATGACAGGGCCAAGAAGTGGGAGTGGGTGGGTGGGGGAGTTGGTGGGGGACTTTTGGGATAGCATTGGAAATGTAAATGAAATAAATAACTAATTTTAAAAAAGAGAGAGAGAAAGAGAGATACCTTCAACTCCAACTAGGGAAGCAGGTTGTCTCTCTACACTCCTTCCTTTCTTCCAAGTCCATTCCTCCAATCTCATCCCCAACTCTGTAGCAGAATACCTGCTCTGGCCTACCCTTCCTCATCACTTCTTTATCAAGTAGATCACACAAATCATCCCTCCAAAGTTTCCATTCATCCAAAAGAAGAAGGAGGACAAGGAAGAGGCAGAGTGGAGAGGAGGAGATGAAGAAGGAGGAAGAAGAAGAGGAGAAGGAAGGAGGAGAAGAAGAAGGAAAAGGAGAAGGAAGAAAGAAGAAGGAGGAGGAGGAACAGGAACATAAAATGTACTATTTCTATCACATTGAAATTGGACAAGACAAACCAATAGAAGAAAAAATGCCCAAGAGGAAGCCGAAGAAACTGCTTGTTCCACACCCAGTAGTCCCTTGAAAATACTAAACTAAAAACTGTAAAATATAAACAGAAGACATGGTGCAGATCCTTGCAGATCCTGTGCATTTTGCTTCAGCATCTGTGAGTTTGTAAGATTTATGGTAGCTCAAAATGACCACGGTTGTAAAAAGTTTAGTAAATGTGGTCTTTTCCCAGAATTTGCCTCACTGCAATGTGTACTAAGAGATAGTCCTCTGATTGTATAGAAACGCCCACACAATGTCTCCGGTCCTTAAGTCTGCCTCTTAATGTTGTTAAAGGTTAACCAATGATAAACTCCCAGCTCTAAAACTGTCACTGAAAACTGTCCCAAAAAATGTATAAAAGGTGTGTGCTTTAGCTACTCGGGTCGCTTCTATCATGATTTCAGGATGACCCCAGCATGCTGGATTAACCGTCTATGCATCTTTTTGAGTGGGACATCCCAGACATAAGGCTTTTTCGGGCCTTACAAGTTTGTATGAGCTTCACTGGATTGATTTTTTTTATTCTTTTTTTTATTAAATATTTTCTTTATTTATACTTCAAATACTATCCCAAAAGTTCCCTATACCCTCCCCCTGCCCTGCTCCCCTACCCACCCACTCCCACTGGCGTTCCCCTGTACTGGGGCATATAAAGTTTGCAATACCAAGGGGCCTCTCTTCCCAATGATGGCCAACTAGGCCATCTTCTGCTACATATGCAGCTAGAGTGGAACAACAATATGAACTAACCAGTACCCCCAGAGCTCTATCTCTAGTCCTTTTGGCTCTTACATTTTCCTGTTCCACAGTTCAAAAGTAAATATTAAAAGCTTGAAAAAAAAATTTGTCAACTATTTGAGGCAAACATTTGTTGACCAAAAAACTATCTCACAAAGAAATGTCAGAATATTGATTGGACCAAGCCAGTTCCGTCAGTCAACAAGCTCTCTAGTGAAGGAGTAAGGACTAAAAAGAAAAAAAGACAATTAGACAACACCATATCATAACCCCAGCCAGTTCTGATGATGAAGTGGCTTTATTGTTTTCCAGTCTGTTTTTATAGCATTTTAAGCACATGCAAAATGATAAAATCAGTTCTGGGTCAAAGAATAAGCAAAGCAAGAAACGAAATCCTCTAAACACCTTTCTTGTACTAGGCAGGATGAGCAAGACGAAAGGAATGCCACCCAAGCCTCCTCTGTGTCCTGTTCTGAGCTTTGCATTACCTGAAATGTAAACCTCTTAATCTGGGCCTATTGCCTGAGTCCTGGCCCAAAGTCACATTCCCTTGAGCTTACTTCTTTTGTCCTGGCCCAATGACAAATTCCCACCATGTATCTAGAAGAAAGCAGCCCCAAATGGCTCTCTACATCCATTTATATAAAAACAAATGTGAGGACTCTAGGATTGTAAAAACAAGTACAAAACTCTAAGTATGTGTGTATGTATGTGTAGAGGCAGTGTGAAAATAATAAAGAAGGGGATGTTGTCATTTTGAGAGGTCATGGGAGACAGAATGGGAGGAGGTAGAGGTATAATAGGGAATGGTAAAATGATGTACCTATATGTATAAAAGTCTCAAAGTATAGCCTTTTGTAGAAGGATCTGATGGTGTTTTGGATTTCTTCAGGATCTGTTAGTATGTCGCCCTTTTCATTTCTAATTTTGTTAATTAGGATGCTTTCCCTGTGCCCTCTAGTGAGTCTGGCTAAGGGTTTATCTATCTTGTTGATTTTCTCACATACCAGCTCCTCATTTGGTTGATTCTTTGAATAATTCTTCTTGTTTCCACTTGGTTGATTTCACCCCTGAGTTTATTTCCTGCTGTCTACTCCTCTTGGGTGAATTTGCTTCCTTTTGTTCTAGAGCTTTTAGATGTGTTGTCAAGCTGCTAGTGTGTGCTCTCTCTAGTTTCTTTTTGGAGGCACTCAGACACCATTGTATACACTAGCAAGATTTTGCTGAAAGGACCCAGATATAGCTGTCTCTTGTGAGGCTATTCTTGGGCCTAGCAAACACAGAAGTGGATGCTCACAGTCAGCTATTGGATGGATCACAGGGCCCCCAATGGAGGAGCTAGAGAAAGTACCCAAAGAGCAAAAGGGATCTGCAACCCTATAGGTGGAACAACAATATGAACTAACCAGTACCCACTGGAGCTTGTGTCTCTAGCTGCATATGTATCAGAAGATGGCCTAGTGGGCAATCAGTGGAAAGAGAGGCCCATTGGTTGTGCAAACTTTATATGCCTCAGTACAGGGGAACGACAGGGCCAAGAAGTGGGAGTGGGTGGGTGGGGGAGTAGGTGGGGGAGGGTATGAGGGACTTTTGGGATTGCACTGCCAATGTAAATGAAGAAAATACCTAAAAAAACAAAACAGATTTGAGGGTTCAAAAAAAAAAGTCTCAAAATACAAATAATAACATACATTTAAAAAAACAAAAGAAGCTTTAGAAAATAAAACCCAAAATATCTGAAAGAGGAAGAGCTAAGAAAAGAGTTGATATATAAACTCTTGAGCATAGATTACTTTCATCATATGACACAGCCTCAGGGAAAGGAAGAAAACAGAGTTTGTGTCTATCTCTGAAACAGAATCAAATAAAAGTATTACATAAACTTTCAATAATAAATTGGAATTCATCAGAATATGCTAAGTTCATCTGTCTCAAGTTAATGATTTTGAAATTTCAGTCCATGACTGCTGCAATCTACTACAGGAATAGATGAAATTCAGTGTAGAAATAGATACTAAAGTAATCATTAAAATTTTGCATAAATCCAGGTATATACGCTAGTAAGATGCATGGAATATAAATTTTTGAGGAAAATTCCATTTCAGAAAACCAAGACAAAGAGACAAAAAAAATTTCATGGAAGAAACTGAAAAATTCTGAAATATTTATTCTCTAAAGCATAATAGTTATATGATTTCATTGAGAAAATCTAAAGATGCCATAACAAAAGTAAGAGCATATAGACATATTATTACAACTAAGTGACTCAATGACTTATTACTAATCTTAGTAAACATACACACACAAAAATTCCCTGAACAGAGATTGCTTTTTTTTTCAAAACTGCAAACAAGATTAGGGTATTTTAGCTTTTACCTTAAATAGGTAAATCTTTAATTCTGAAATAATTTCAAAATTCCTCAAACAAATGACTAAATTCTTGAGATAAAACTTGATGTTCATGTTTTTCTATGATCATTACAGAAACATAAGATGTTAAGTGGCCACTAATGAAGGAATAACTACATTCATTGCAAGAGCTAACATTAGCATAGGTTTTATTTCCAGAAAAAAAGCAGTCCATATATACCCATTATATGGGTAGGAATAAGAAGTACCTTCTAAAAGTAAACTAATGATAGAGCATTCACTTTGTTGAGTGTTAAAACACACTAGAGAATTCCAGCAATTAAAATCTTTAAATGGGGCTTAGAAAAATACTTAGATCTTAGAGTTGTCTTCTTAGCACAATGTATCAGTCCCCTGGACTAATACAACATCATTGTCATTTGAAAATACAATTATCAATGTACCTATTTTCAATTAAATATGGATTAAATGAGGTGAATTGGTAATTTACTTACTGCTCAGTGTTTAATCACATGGTGTGTGTTATTTATTCCAATCTTAATCTATTTTCATTAAATTCTTCAATTTCTTTAATCATTTCATAAGCTTCCTAATTCATGTATTAGACATATTTCTGTTATGTTTTCAGATGATATCATAAAAAGAAAAACACTCTTTATAGATAAATATCAAATTTGATTGAGAAATAAAAATTACATGTCATTTAATACTGCAATAATCTCGTCAGTATAAAATTTGAACTATTTTAAAAATCACTAAAATACGTTCTAGCTAAGCAACCAAAATAAGAAGGTTCTATTCTATTGATCTAAAAGATTTACCTCAAGCAATGTCATAGTCCCCAGGGGATTTGAAGATGGATGGTCAAAGTAGCCTTGAAATTTATTTTGATCTAGATTCCATGTCCTTAACCCACACAGAATCAGAGCTGTCTGCAGTACTTTAAAATAGAATATTTGCTTCTGTCCTGTTCTGTACTTTAAACTGTACATAAACTTCAAAGCCAGTTCAAATGTTTCACATGGCACTGTTCCTCATGGAGAGTCCTTTTACTTGTAACAAAGCATGACAACACAGAAAATCATTGCCTCTGTAGTCCTAGTTCTCAATTCAGCTGTGTGGATTGATGTGAAATAGCTATCCAGGAGACAGTAATGTACATTTGCTCTCAAACTAGAACATCTTATCTCAGTATACTCAAAGAATTTCCACAGAAAAAGTCTATAAATTTATACATAAGTTATACATTCAAGATCAAAGTCTTCTTTGGCAAGTGGTTGGGAGATTTTTTTATTCATATGAGAGTATTAGTTCCAGGAGAAATTTTACCATATGCCATGAAGTACCCTATAAATGTGGAGAAATCTGTACATTTGCCCCAGACATTGTAATTTATAAATGAAAGAACTCTCTTTAGAGTCTGCTTCAAGACAATAGAGAACACAAAAAAAAAGCAAAAATCACCATCCAAAAGTAAAAATAAACTTAGAAATCATTTTAATGCTGGTTTACTTCTCAGTTTTCCTGCTAGAGAAACATTAGTATAAAACCCTATGTGGTAGAGTCAATGAGCTCAACATTCCCATAAAAACAAACAGGGAAATAGACAATAACCTTTACTTTGGTGAAAACATTCATTTGTATACATATATATTATGTATATTTGGTATATATACATATCTGTACGAATATATTCTTAGATTATATCTTGTGGAAATGTGTGACACTAGAGAATATAAGATAACTGCTGAAAGACCTTGCTAGAATAGCATACAAACACTCCCTTCCCAGAATGACCCAGAAAAACAAGTTTACAAGAAAGCCCTGACCATAAGGCAGATGCAGATAATGACCAAGAATATTTCAGTTCCCTCTTCTGGTGACTAAGACCTCACCTCACCTGGGGCCATCAAAGCTGCTTAGGGAAGGTCATGAAACACTTGCCTCTCTGGAATGGAGAGGCTAATTACCATTTCTAAAGGGGGGAATGGGAAGGTCAGCACAGGCCAACAATGGGCTTAAACCAACTCATGCTGTTACCAAAATCTGCCCTCAAAAGTTGTCTAAAAGGTGTGAGGTTTGTGTGTTCAGGCTCACTGTCTTAGTCAGGGTTTCTATTCCTGCACAAACATCATGACCAAGAAGCAAGTTGGGGAGGAAAGGGTTTATTCAGCTTACAATTCCATACTGCTGTTTATCACCAAGGAAGTCAGGACTGGAACTCAAGCAGATAAGAAAGCAGGAGCTGATGCAGAGGCCATGGAGGGATGTTCTTTACTGGCTTGCTCCTCTGGCTTGCTCAGCCTGCTCTCTTACAGAACCCAAGACTACCAGCCCAGAGATAGTCCCACCCACAAGGGGCCTTTCCCCCTTGATCACTAATTGAGAAAATGCCTTACAGTTGGACCTCATAGAGGCATTTCCTCAACTGAAGCTCCTTTCTCTGTGATAACTCCAGCTGTGTCAAGTTGACACAAAACTAGTCAGTACAGTCACCTGTGCCCCAATTGCAGGACAACCCCAGTGTGCTGGATCAATAAACCTCTAGCTTGTTGAATCAATCTCAGTCTCTTTGTTTCTGTGAGTGGGACATCCTGTACGTAGGGCTCTTCAGGTCTTACAATCTAACATTAAATATACACATTCTACTTATTTAATCTAGCCATATTACTGTTTTCAGCTGAAATCTCAATGTATCCTTATACAATAGAGTTACTTTTTCCCCTATAGTTTTGATATTTTTCATATGTTGACCGATAAGGCCAATGAGATATTGTAAGTTGAGATCTTCTAAACTTACAATATTTTGTCTTGATGAAACTGAGAGTCAACAATTCTTCATGAAAACACCAAATAGTACTCACCAAATGGCAGTAGACCAGGGAAGCAAGAGAGAGAAGAAGAGAAACAAAATATACTGGAATTTTCAGGTAGTTTTTCCAGTGTGTTACAAGAAAGAGAGGGCATAATCTAAAAGTTTAACTCTAAATAAGGCTACAGTTCACTTTTAGCAGAAACTCTTTGCAAGAAGTGTGTCTGTGTGTGTGTGTGTGTGTGTATGTGTGTGAGTGTGTCTATATGTGTGTGTGTGTGTGTATAATTTGGGGGCTAAGCACCTAGAACTGGATAACTAGCTGTTGTGCTCTTTCCAGAATACTGGTTCTTGCTCTCTCAATAATACTTATCTCTTTGTCTAAGAATTATGGCTCTTGAGTTTTCACCTTCTATGTTAGTATGTATAACAGTATTGTTTTTTATTGACTAAGAAACATTGTCTAAAACCATAAATCATAAAAATGCTGAAGACAATCAATCAAGATCTGGTAGTCTTCAGTCCTGCATGATGCATCTACCACATAACTCCTATATCTACGTTTAAGGGATCACTGCAGAAGAGAAGACAGATAGTATGAGGAACAGAAGTTTGCTGTCAGGTTGACTCCTGCAAAGCATAGGCATATAATCCAGCAACATGGATGTCCTATCAAGGGATCATTTCCAAAAATACATTCTACTGGAATGCAGACATGCCCTGGATTACAGTGTGATCTGGCTGGAATAGAGACAGTCCCTTAGTGAACACCTTTAATCCCTAAGAAAGAAGGTAAGGTTAAGTTGTAGAATGAAGCAGCCATGTTGGAATGGCAAGACAAAGCAAAAAATCGGAGAAAGATTGGAAAGAATGACTCAGAGATTGGATACGCCCAACTCACAAGAGAGAATGGTGAGGAGGAGAGGCCATTTAGAAGCAGGAAGAGAGAAAAAACAGTGGTGTAATGTGTGGTGGTTAGGGTATGTATATAGCAGTTTTACTGTGACAGCTTTACAGAGACAGGTTACAGAGAAAACAAGCTAAACACAGATGAAAATAGAATGAACCAAACAGTAAGAAAGATCCAGAAATTTAGAACATATGGCTAAAGTTTGTATGAGGCCAGGTAGAGCAATTCAGTCAGAAGCTGTAAGAAGCAAAATTAAATCAGTCACCTTGGAAGCTTAGATTGTATGGAGGATAGAAGCTTCCAGGCATATGTGTAAGGATAGTAGAGAAGAAAATATTTTGAGCTCAGCCCAAGCCATACATTCACACAGCTTGGGTACAGCTCTCATCTCATCACTTCATCTGAAGAAATAAAAGCGACATTTACATATCAGAGAAGCTACCATCTTGAAAGGGGTATCTTATCATCATGAATGTGTAAAAAAATCATAAACCCTTTACTAAAGCAAACCTCTGTATGAAGCATTTTATTTATTGTAGCTCAGATAATATGAGTGGTATAAGTTTATAGTTGATGTTTTTAGCATTTCAACAATAGATACTCACTCCAATTACAGATTAATTTCCAATTTCTCAGTTATGTGGATTTTCTAAATGCATACTAAACCCAGTATCATTTAGCTCTAAGAAATTTCTCTACCAAAGTTCAGTGTCAGCACTATTAGCCTTTTTGGAAGGCACCTAAGTTGAAATGTGAGAATCCGATATTTTCACTGCTTCCTTGAATGGACAGGATTCTAGTATCCTGCATGAGCTATGGCCTTCAGTAGATGATCTGACCATTAGCTTCCTATATTCTCTACTGTGGGTATTAACTGAAGGTGGTTTTATATTAGTGGCATAAATCACAATCATTTCCTATAAACTAGAACTGGGGAAAATATACTACCTGACTGCAATACAAAAACAATTGTACATTCTCAAAAATACACTACTGCACCCAGGGATCCATCCCATAATCAGCCTTCAAACACAGACACCATTGCATATGCCGGAGAGATGGCTCAGTGGTTAAGAACACCGACTGCTCTTCTGAAGGTCCTGAGTTCAAATCCCAGCAACCACATGGTGGCTCACAACCATCCGTAATGAGATCTGACGCCCTCTTCTGGTGCATCTGAAGACATCTACAGTGTACTTAGATATAATAATAAATAAATCTTTAAAAAAAAAAAAAAGATTTTTCTGAAAAGACCGTGATATAGCTGTCTCTTGTAAGGCTATGCTGGTGCCTGGCAAACACAGAAGTGGATGCTCACAGTCAGCTATTGGATGGAACACAGGGCCCCCAATGGAGGAGCTAGAGAAAGTAACCAAGGAGCTAAAGAGATCTGCAACCCTATAGGTGGAACAACAATATGAACTAACCAGTACCCCCGGAGCTCCTGTCTCTAGGTGCATATGTATCAGAAGATGGCCTAGTCGGCGATCATTGGTAAAAGAGGCCCCCTTGGTCTTGCAAACTTTATATGCCCCAGTACAGGGGAATGCCAGGGCCAAGAAGTGGGAGTGGATGGGTAGGGGAGCAGGGCAGGGGGAGGGTATAGGGAACTTTTGGGATAGCATTTGAAATGTATATAAAGAAAATATTTAATAAATAAAAAATACAACCAAAACCTTTACAAACATAAGCATATAAAGCACCCAACAGCTGAGCATCTGGGATGTATGCAAGATGAGACTCTTAACTGTGTGTAAGCTGCAATGGCTCCCTGTAAGGAGTTCATTTTAACTCCTATCAACTATTTTATGCATAGCCAGGTTCTCTGAGGACCTGTTTGAAAGTCTTTCATGAGATAGTGCTATGATTATTACTATGATCTTTAATATGATGATAAAAATCAACAATGTTAAAGGAAGATTGTTCATTAGACAAGAGTAAAACTGCTGAAAAAGTCACTGATCCTTTCCTCTAACAGGAAAAGGTCAGTTTTCCACAATGGTTTTATTAACTAGTAATATGCGAACAGTTATTTTTATTTTCCTAAATAAAATAAAGATGAGCACACAGTAAGTTGTAATTAGAACATGTTTTCCATAATGCATTTTATGGAGCATGTTAAAAAGAGAAGATAGAATGAGAATAAGGATGTGGAATCAGATAGATTGGAAAGTTACAACTTGAGAAGCAAATGCCTGAGACTGTAAGAATATTTACGGAACCCAATTATCTGGACAGACGTTGAGCCTTGTTACTTCGTATTAAAAAGTTCATATTCAGAAGAATATCATTAGGTGTCAAATGAATTAACATGGGATGAATTACCACATGTATCAATAATCATGCCCAGTAAAAGGTAACAGTAGTGACCTAATATAAAAGATGGAAAACAGGTGTCAAAACTTCTAAAGTGTTTTCATGAACAAGGATAAGAAAGCAAAGATTCCCAGAATTCCCCTAAATACACCACTTCTAACATAAAAACAGAAGCAAATGTTTAGAAATAAACCTCCAATTCCTTTCCTCACTTTTTTTCCTTGTTGTTTTATATCCATCTGATTCCAGCATACATGTCAGAGAGAAATTCTTGAAAAATCTTCTAGTAGATAGGTTCATTATTCACAGTCATCCTATTATAGAAAAATTTTAGTATCTTGATTTTTCTTTAATGCATGCTATCTTAATTATTAGAGTTGTAATTACTTTATTTTGTAAGTTAACTGCTTTATTAAAAATTAAATTAAAAGTAATCGCTTATAATAAGTTGTTTGAAATGAAGAAATGTAAAAAATGGTACTGTACATGGTGTGTGTGTGTGTGTGTGTGTGTGTGTGTGTGTGTGTGTGTGTGTATGTTATACATGTTCCTGTGAATTGAGAACAAAGGAAATTTAGGATGTCATTCTTCAATAGACATCCACTGGTATATGGGGCTTACAGACTCAGCTAGTATAGTTGGAGCCCTGTGTTGTACTATTTTTCAATATGCATGTACACCTCTGAGCTGTCAGATACTCCTTGAATCTGCAAATATGTGTGAAATTTCAACTAAAACTTTTCCAAGTCACTCAAAAATTAGAATGCAATGCAGCAAAAAGTATTTGTGATATAATTTAAAGTCTCCCTAAATTAGAAATGAGCAAGGTATGGTGCCTCATACCATTGGTCCCAGCACTCATTTAGTAGAGGCAAGTAGACCTCTGTGAGCTCAACAACAGCCTGGCCAAGATAGCTGGTTACAAAACAGCCAGGACTGTACACAAGTTCTGTCTCAAAAACCGAAAAAACAAGTGAATAAATAAATAAATAATTAATTAAATACCTCTACATTTGAAGAGAATCTGGGTAATTATCTATAGAATTATTACTAATTCAGTGTTTGGATGTTCATATTCAATAAGGCTTTAACTCATTTGGTGATGAATATTAGTTTCAAAGATTATTTTTTTATGATTTGATCATTGTTTACAAATATGAATTAAATTTGCTTTTTCATTCTATATACAACATCTAAAAATCTAAATAGGTGTTCTTTAATCTAAAATCAATCAAACAAAAATAACGAAACTTCCTCCAATATCTTGCATTATTGTAAAAAGAAATCAGTGGTGTTAACTTTGCTTAAGAATAATTTCTGTGATTATTCATATGTTCACTCCTTAAGAAGATTAAATTATAATCAGCTAATATTAATAAATGTTCTTTATTCTTTTAAATTCGCGTTAAAATCATTGACTTAGAATGTTAGAAGATAAAGGAAGCAGAAAGTGTTTAACTTGACATAATAGGTATTCATCCTTGAGAACCTGACAAATTTACAGAGAATAAATTTTCTCCCCTTTTGCAATGTCTTCCCACCAACTTGCACGATATTTATGTTAATGATTTAACATGAAATTAGGAAAATAAACACAGTAATATTTTCAAATGACCTTCCAAACTTTCTACCAATTCTTTTGTTCACAGGAGCAAATCTCTGTGTTGGAAAATTGGATTCTATCAAAGTAAATTAAAAATAAAAATTCCTTGTTTTTCAATACCTCACATTAACAATTTCTATCGCAAACTACCATGTAATTTCTAAATTTTCCAACCTAATAGAAACAAAGAAGCCTGGAAATCAGCCATTCAGAAAACACATATGGAATATAAACCATTTCCTCTTGATATATAATCAATATCATTTCCTTTAAATATTACTTGGGACTTTTAACTATCATGGCTTTGAATTATAGAATTTGTTCTTGTACAGTACATATTAAAATATTCTTTTAGCATGCCTAAAATTAAAATTCACAGCATTCAACACAATTACTGCCTACATCTTCCAAATACTGAACTATTTATTTGAACATGGCCATTTAAAGATGTTCATCTTGGTTCATTGTATCTAGAGGTATAATTATACGAGCCACTGAATTTTACAGTTTGTCTGTTTTTACAATAAGACTCAATGGTCTGGCAAAAACACACATATAAAGGACCATCATTTTTCCTGTATTAGAAGGAACGTTTTTAGCTTTTAGAAACTTAACTACAAAGTGTCATGATTTAATGGTTTTGGTGCTTTGTGGTGAATCATGATCATTTAAGGAGCTTATCTATCATAAAAATTAAATTAGATTCTCAAATAGGACACAAGATTAAAAAAAAGATGACCCTTGAAAGGATGACTCACTGGTGGAGGAATTAAAAACCAAATTTGATGTGGCAATTCTTAGATTAAAAAATATAATGTTTATGAATGTAAGCATAATTGATTGCATTCTGTGAGGTCATCAGTCTTTCTAAATAATGATAATCTCTATGTCTGTTTGTATCTTTTATTTAATAAGGTTATCTACAACAAAGTCAATGAAATTTCCCTAAATTCCTACAACCGATCTTTAATACTAAGAAACTTGAAGCCATGCTTAATATAATTATCTAAACAAACTAGACATGAAAAAATAATGCCTTTGAGAGAAAACAGTAAGATTGGCTTTAGAAAGATTGTCAGAAGTTTACAACTGACTTGGTGAGCAAATGTGAGGCAGGCACTCTACAGACATTTGGAAATATTTTATATACTTTAATCAGATAACTTCTTGGTACTCAAGTGATGCACAAAGACTATTTTAAACATCATAACTAACTCAACAACCCGTAATCAATAAGACATTTACTTTAGCCTTAGATATTTCAACATGTTGGCATGTAAAACAGATAAATCCAAGTTCGTAAATTTTTATCCAAGAACCTGCTATGACATCCCTTTCTAAAAGTTTACCCAGAAATTTTCCCACCTCCATTTTTCATAGATTTTTATCTCTCTGAGGAGACAATATGTATGAGTTACTTAATTTTGAGTCTCTGTTATGGCTATTGATACTAATGTCATTCTTTTCTGTCCAACAAAGCAAACATAAAGGCTTCTGGAGTTTGAAAAGAAAACTTTTACTCTTTAATAACTTAGAAGAAGACCTCGGGCTCTCAGCCTAGTTTAAACAAAAGAAGATACAGTTTTAGTGAATGAATTTCTCTTGAAAAATAATGGTCAGAGGGAGTGAAGTAGGTGTCTGAAATCCATCTACCTCTGTGCATATGTGTGTTTACATCCTCTTGTTAACATACTCCTGTGAAAACATACAATACACACACACATATTTGCATGTACATGCAAACATACGCACAAATGCATGTGTTTATCTCCAAATTTCTGTTTACCTAGAAAGTAAAATTACTGCAATAAATCCCAATTTTATAAAGAAAAAGTCAAATTATAGCTTGCATGAGCAATGCATTTTTAAATCAATTATTGCAGAACATTGTGAATGGAATAAGTACAAAATAACTCTCTAGCACTGATAACAGTGCAATTTATTTTTTAACATTTATTTATTTATTTGTGTATGTAAAGGTTCCATCTACATTCC
Source organism: Mus musculus (assembly GCF_000001635.26). Taxonomy (NCBI): domain Eukaryota; kingdom Metazoa; phylum Chordata; class Mammalia; order Rodentia; family Muridae; genus Mus; species Mus musculus. The sequence goes on from NC_000074.6 coordinate 63,836,954, forward strand.
TGAGTATACTATGTGCACCACATTTATTCAGATGCCTCAGGGATGTCACAAGAGTTGCATAAAGTCTACACATTGAATAAGGGAGAGAGGTTTGTGGGGAGCTGGCACACAAGTAGTACTGACCATTCTGAACATCTGCTATTGTAGTACACATACTTGAACACAGACAGAGTAAAATGTGTGCTTACTCTTGCTAATTTACAGCAAGGTAGACAAATGCAGCTGTATAAACATGGGGATCAGAATTTGATGTCCAGAACCCACATAAAAATCTCAGTTGTATTGGCAGGTACTTGTAATCCAAGCCCTGGAGAAGCAGACACAGAGAGAATCATGGGGTTCATTGTCTAGCCAGCCCATGCTAATCAATGAACTCCAGACTTTAAACAAAAAAACAAAAACAAAACAAAACAAAAAAAAAAACCCTGTCTTCAAGAACAGAGAAGTTTGACATTGAACAGGAAGGACACTAAAGTGGCTCTCTGGTCTCCAAAATTATGCAGATATGTACAACCCATATTAGAATATACTCTCATACATGCAAATATATGTACACACAAAATATATGACAATCATATGCCTTTTTTCATACCTAGGAAATCCAGGTGTCCTTATATAAACAACAATTGATGCTATTTCCCCTAAAATTGAGTCAATATCTTACATGAATGGTTTACTGCTTAAAGACCCAATTGTGAAATTAAAGAGTAGAAACAACATATACACAGCCAGGAAAAGCATTTGTGACTACCAATTAATTTAGCCAACGAGAAAAAAAATGTCTCATCAGTTAATGTCATTGTTCAAGAAAACTCAATTCAATTTGCTGCTCCAATACATATCCAAAAGTCACTCTGGCTGCAGGGAATATTCAACAGCCTAGGTCATATGTAGCATGTATGTAGGGGACAGTAACTAACATAAATGGCTCATAACCAAAAGTAACTTCAACTACAGGAGACCCAATGCCCTCTTCTGACCTCTGTGTGAACATATATGGGATACCTTCACATTACCATACACATAAATTAAAATAATTAAATAGACATTTTAAAAGTAATTTATATGTATGCAACACTTACAACTACATAAAATACAGGGAGACAACACAAAAAACTGCATGAGTATAGAGTATCTTGTTAGTACATATTTTTCTTTAATTCCTTTTCATATTTTTAAAACCATTCATCTAACGCAGTGATTCTCAGCTTGTGGGTCTCGTTTTCTTTGTGTGAGGGAAAAATGACCCTTTAAAGAAATCATCTAAGACCATTGGAAAACACAGATATTTGCATTACAATTTATAACAGCAGCAATGTTGCAGTTATGAGATAGTAACAAAAATAATTTTATGGTAGAGAGGGTCACCACAATATGGTGAATTGTATTAAGGGGTTGCATCATTAGGAAGGTTGAGAACCTCTGTCCTAAAGAAAGTCACTGTACTCCAAATCACAAATGAAAATAGTTTTTAATCTAATTCTGATAGTTAACATGCACTGTATACTTTGCATACAATCTTACAGCAGAATACACAGCAGGGGAATCGTTAATCCTACTCTGAAGGTACTAGTTAGAATAGTTACTCAAGAAAATGAAAGAAACCTGTTTTTTTTTTTTAAAAAAAAAACAACCTTTTATTCACAAGTGACGTTATTCATGTTGTGAAAAATTCAAACACTCAATTTCATTTACTGCAAAAGCAGAAGTAGGAAAGTTGCAAGATACATCATGCTTACACAAAAATTAGCTGTACTTCTCACTACAATGAACAATCCAAAAGTGAAATTAAGAAAGCAATTCCAAGCAAAACAGCACCAGAAAGTTTGTTAGTACCTGTGTTGAGAATCAGAGGCCACTCAGTTGTGTGTACTTTCCATGTCTACTATTACATTGGAATTCAAGTAGAGTTTTCTACTAGCACACACTGCTTCATATCTGTACCTTTACAATATACTTTGAGGTAATAACTTCTTTATTATTGTCTTCGCTCAAAATTCCTATAGTCATTTGAGATTTAAAGCAGCAGGAGGGGCAGGATCTTCCAAGAAATTTTCCATATCTTATTTCTAATTCAAGGTTGTGAGTTTTGACTACATTCTTTGTGCTCCTGGTGGATCACACATGCACACCCACCCTGGAGCTATCTTTAGATCAGCAAATGAAACACACACACACACACACACACACACACACACACACACACACACACACACACACGCATTAGCTTACTTTAAAGTCTAAGCACTCCTAAACCTTTCTCTGTTACCCAAGGCCTGATTTGGGAGGTGGCCAGTGCCCACTTACCCGAAATCTAATATGGCTGGTTGGCTTTATCTCTTGCTGCTCCTGTATCCCATCCTTCTTCCTTGAGTCATGGTGATTCTGTCATTCCTCTCTGCATCCTAGTCTGTGAAAGTCTAAGAGTGTGTGCCCAACCAAAAGCTATTGACAACTTTATTGATCAATCAAAAACCATTTGGGAATATGACCTTTAGTGTTTGGACAAGCAAATTCCCAATTGAATCTAAGCATTAGAACCAATTTCTAACACCTCAGTATTTGTGTTAAAATTAAGAAAGAAAAAACATTCTTCTCTCAGACATAAGTTGAGTACAACCATAACAATTCTGTAAATCACAAACTATGATGCATAATTAATATCTAGTCCACCATACTTGTCAGTTAGATAAAGTACTCTACCATCATTCTGAATTTAAAGAGTTTATGATGTTATACCTGAATTATGTTTTGTTTTTAGCATGTAACACCACCTGAAAACCATGTTTTCAACTCTATATCCTTTCTCTCAATGCTAAACAATTAAAGCTTGCTTATGAGACTATAATTAGCCTTCAACCCTGTCAGAAATCCAAGAGCAAATTAAGTATTACCTGAATAAATTGGAAGCATAAAAACAAAGCTTTGTAAACTTAAATTGTGGAGACAATTGACTACTTGGACAGTACTCACTTTTCTTATAATTTTAGAGCATTTGGCTTCAGCCTTTTCGTTCAAAGCCATCTTACAGACCCAGAAATGAAGTAGGAATATGAAGGACTATTACCCTGTCTTAGAAGATATTAGTAGTCAACTATCGCACATCTGTTTGTCCTTTTGGATAGTATTCTGCCTGTACATGAAATAGGCAATTTCTACCCCATGGCTAACTTGCCAATATGAGCAACCTCATATCTAGGTAAAGATATTCAATTCTTCTTTGAAGGAGAATGTGGAAGCTGTGAGGAGCAGACATATCTCATTGTCAAATGATCCTTAGTAATGAAATAACATTAAATGTCACATTCTGTACATTTCTGATGATTCAAAGACTATCTATGTAAAGTATATTTGAACTGTTAAACTTTAGCTACTCTTAGAAATTTCTGATTGAGTAAATTTAAAGCATTTTATTATAATTAAATTACAATCTACCCTAACAGTGATTTTAGTATCTGGCTCTTAACTTGTACTACTTAATCATCTTAAACTATTTGTAATAGCAGCTAATAGAAGGACTGAGTCAAAGCCTGGTATTCTTAAATGAGTTGCATAGGCACAACACCTATTTTTGTATCAATATGAAGATTTATCCCAGTGAAAAGTTTATTTCTTCATCAATATGTTAATTCTATACCACTATAAGAAATTATGACTTCAATTTTACATAGATTACAAAGATTTCTACCAATGTAAGATTAAGGCTACACAATGCTTTCTTAAGAGTAAATTTGATAATCCATTCTATCTATTTCCTCCCTGTTCAAAATTATAACCATTACCAAAATTTCCTTTACAATGACAGCCTATCTATAATTTGTAAAATAACTGTAACCAAACACCCAAACCAAGGAATCTGGCTGGTGACTCCATTGATTCTTCCCACTGAATAGGGGCAATAAGCAATTCTTTAAAGGGGTGGGATGGAGTAGGAAAATTAGCAAAATTGGTGAGACTTAAGAAAGCTAGTTTTGGCATGTATTATCAAGTCTCTGTATGCTTAGAAAGCTCAAGGCATGACTGAAGTTCTGACTGGATCCATCTGAAAGGTTGGATGAGGCAGGATCATCTGGAATCAGTAGCAATTCCTGAAGCTGTTCACTGGACACCATCAAGAAGCAGAAGGCTGGAACAGCAGGTCATTTCAGTATCTCTGAGGATGAATCTTGCCAAAGCAGTATATTCTCTAATGTATTATTCTCACAACCAAAATTTTAGGACCATTAAGATATGTGTATGGCTAGGCAGTGGTGGCACACACCTTTAATCCCAGCACTCAGGAGGCAGAGGCAGGTGGATTTCTGGGTTTGAGGCCAGCCTGGTCTACAGAGTGAGTTCCAGGACAGAGCCAGGGCTACACAGAGAAACCTAGTCTTGAATTAAAAAAAAATATGTGTATGGATTGTGCAGAGATCAGTTAAGGATGAAATTTTACTTCTTGTTCAAGCAGGTGAAAGACAGCTGTCTTTTTAATGAGCTAATTTTATCAGTAGCCAATTGTAATATTCCTATCCCCTGCTTTCAATCTAAGATTTTTTAAAGATTGGATGCCTCAATATTTATTATCTATGTCTACTTACTGTATGAGCCTATTTCTAGGCTCTTATTTATTGCATATCAGGCAAAAGTAATCCTAGAAATCCCATGTTCAAAGATTTTGAGAGTTGGCCTCAGTAAGACTTTTAAATTTCTTTAAAGCATTTATTTTTATTTTTAATTTTTACACTCCATATTCTATCCCCCCGACACACATCCACCCTCCAACTCTTCCACATCCCAGACCTCCTCCCCACCCTCCTGTCTTCACATGGTTGTCCCCACCCACACCCCACCTGAATTCTAAATTCTCTGGGGCCTCCAGTCTCATGAGAGTTAGGTGCATTATCTCTGAATGAACACAGATCTGGAAGTTCTGTACTGTATGTGTGTTGGGGGACCTCATTTTTTAATTTAATCTCCCTAACTTCTCTCTTCTACAGAGCTTAATATTTCTGTATATTTAACAACATTTAAACAATTACCATTATACACTCTTCTATCCTTAAAAACAAATCAGTTTTTTTCTTTTTTCTTACATATTTTCTTTATTTACATTTCAAATGTTATCCCCTTTTCCAGTTTTCCTCTGCCTGTACTTTCTTTTCTCTTCCTCTGTCTATCTTTTTTTCTGCCTATCTACCTATCTATATGTCTATCTATCTATCTACTATCTATCTACATATCCTTCTTCCTCTTTTTCTTCTTCCTTCCCTCCTTCCCTGTCTCCTGCTAGTCTTTCTATCTTTCTTTCTTTCGCTCTGTCTTCACTGTATACTCTGGCTAGAAATTATAGGCATTTTAATAATGAGAGTAAAAGTAAGCATCTATAAATTGTTCCATTCCTTACAGAAAATGTTTTCTCTCAATTGATATGATATTGACTGATTTTTTTATTATGTTACTACATACCTCCTATTCCTAATTTGTCCAGAATTTTTATCAATAAGAATTTTGAATGGCACTAATAATGCTGAAATCAGTAACTGTATACAACATGCCTTTTTTCTCAGTAAGTAAATATATTTCACATATAATATATTATATAAATAATATATCTAATAATATGCTATATGTTATGTAATATATGACTATTATTATGTATTATATATTATGTTACATAATTTATATAATTATATATGTTGTATTTAATTATATATATTTCCTTCTTTCTTATACATTTCTCTCTCTCTGTATATATAAACAATTACAGTATATATATATATATACATGTATATATATTTATATATACACCATTGTCCATTTTTTCCACCCCCAAATGTGGGCCTTCCTTCTAAAGAACGGTCTCCTGCATCTCTGATGAAGGCTGTACCACATAAACTTTAAAACTGCTCTGCATAGAATCTGAAGACCCATTGACTTCATGTTTAGGAGAAAAATATGTCTGTCCAGTTGGTTAGATCTTTAATTCCTATCCACCTTCTCAAATGGCAAAATCAAACCACATTTTGCTCACTAACCATCCAGTGTTAATGGGAGCAAGTAATGATTTGACTGCATTTGATTATCTAGGCTGCTTTATTGGGGTATAAAATGGACTAATGGTGGTTTTAAATGTACCATATTTAATAGCTTTGGGGAATGAAAAACTTTGCAACATTAAGTTTTACATTAAGATTTGCTATATGATTTCATTATGATCAGACTCGAAGCTTCTTAAGAAAGCACTTGAGAGTACAAAACAGTCTTCAAAGTAGAAATGCAGTACTTTCTACACATTAAATTTTTGAGGAGATTTTCTCTTAACATCAAGACTAAATATGACTTTTAAAGGTTTTTTGATGAGTCTGTGTAATATAAATTGTATGTAAGCACTCCCAATGTGCAGTTGGTGACTGGTTGTTAACCAAAGTATTTGGTAATGATCCCAGTTTTTTCTGGGTGATGAGAAAACAGATACAATAGGCATAAAATAATAAAATCTTTTTTTGAGAATACAATGAAGACATTCATAAAAATCATCAGTGTTAGGCTTCCTTTTCTGTATGCCCAAATCATTGTATTAAGTCAAGACACTATCTATACTCATTATATATATATATATATATATATATATATATATATATATATATATATATACATATTGCATTCTTATTTCACATTCCACACATTTTTATGTGGCCTAGACTTGAGATTTTATATAAATAGAATAAGGTCACCTGTGGTCAGTTGGCTGTGTCAAACATCTTTTGTTTGAGGTTATTTTTAGATCCTACTGTGTGCTGTTTTATTTTATTTTTTCCTTTTATTTACTAAACTCACTGGATTAGGATGTCACAATATATTTATCTTTGCTTTGATGGTCTGGTATGTAAGCTGTTTCAAATTTGGGGTTGTTGTATTCTACGCTTTATTGAACACTCTGTGCAGATCTCCAGGTGTCAGTGTTTATAACCACATAGAGGTGAATTACTAAACGGGTTCCTAAAGTTTCCTAAATCATAATTTGCTAAAACAAACAAACAAACAAACAAAAAACTGTAACTATTCTCACTCCCATCCTATGAAAACCTCCATTTCTTCTAATTCTTACAAACATGTGACATGATTAGATATACTTTCTTGAACAAGTTTCTTTTATACTTATCACTGAAAATTTAAATCCCATTTACTTATTATTCTAGACTTAGTGTCCCCAGAGCATGCAAGGTTCTCTTCGTGCTTGTCACTTGTGCTTCTATGCTACTTAAGAAATTTGAGAAATGCATATTTTCAATTTCTATTCACATTCATTTGATTTTTCCTTTATGGGAAAGACTTTTAATAATTTTCTGTACCTTTAGATTTGGTTAAAAGATAATCGTATCATCCCCCCCCCCACACCTCCCCACTGTCTCTTCTCTACAATCCCTGCCATAGTTCTCTCATTTACTCAAAAATTAATTTTATCTCCAAAAATCTCTGTAGTTTTAACTTTGATGTCTCTTTTTATCTAATGGAAATTTATGTGAAATGTATTTATTTTCAAAATGTGTTTTCTTTTATTCTGAAAGGCTTATAATCCCATTGCATATTAAGTTTTGCAACATTGCTTTTCCCTTGATGTCACTTCCTCATATATGTTTTCATATCACTTCTTACTTCTATGACCTCTTTGAATGAATTGGTTAGCTTTGCCCTGGCTTGAAAACATACCGTTTTAGTGTGTTACCATCATATAACTATGTTTATGCTTTTTTCTGGCAAAACAGAAAATTTAATTACTGGGAAATAGAATAGATCACACATTTTGTGGTTGCTAGGCATATCTGAATCCTTAGAAAACACTTTCCATGCTAGGGACTTCATAAAATTTCTACTATTTATCAGTCACAATTATGCATGATATTATTATTATTAAGCTTAATATTTTTATGATTATTGTAATTTTGTTCAGTATTGGTAGAAAAAGACACTTTTATATAGTACATTATATTTTTATTCTCTAGGATTCCTTCCAGTAGCTATTACTGTGCCTGAGGACATTAGTACTGTAACAGTAGGCTGTTTACTGGCATGAGGTTTTATTTAATACAGAGACAGGACTCCAAGTTTAAAGAATAAAAGACACCATGTAGTAATGCTATAACCACAGAAGTAGAGAGACTGAGGTAGGAGATTAAGAGGTAGAGGGCAGCTTGGGCTATAAGGAAGATAAAGGGACACAGCCTATTCCACATAATAAAAAATTATGAGACAATAGACAAAGACAAAGATTATTTGACAATTGAGAAAGGAGACAATAGAGAAGAGTTTTTTTTTAATTAGGTATTTTCCTCATTTACATTTTCAATGCTATCCCAAAGGTCCCCCATACCCAGTCCCCTACCTACCCACTCCCCCTTTTTGGCCCTGGCATTCCCCTGTACTGGGGCATATAAAGTTTGCAAGTCCAATGGGCCTCTTTTTGCAGTGATGGCCCACTAGGCCATCTTTTGATACATATGCAGCTAGAGACAAGAGCTCTGGGGTACTGGTTAGTTCATATTGTTGTTCCACCTATAGGGTTGCAGTTCCCTTTAGCTCCTTGGGTAATTGCTCTAGCTTATCCATTGGGAGCCTTGTGACCCATCCAATAGCTGACTGTGATCATCCACTTCTGTGTTTGCTAGGCCCCGGCATAGTCTCACAAGAGACAGCTATATCTGGGTCCTTTCAGCAAAATCTTGCTAGTGTATGCAATGGTGTCAGCATTTGGAAGCTGATTATGGGACGGATCCCTGCATATGGCAATCACTAGATGGTCCATCCTTTCGTCACAGCTCAAGATTTTGTCTCTGTAACTCCTTCAATGGGTGTATTGTTCACATTTCTAAGAAAGGGTAAAGTGTCCACACTTTGGTCTTCATTATTCTGGAATTTCATGTGTTTAGCAAATTGTATCTTATATCTTGGATATCCTAAGTCTCTGGGCTAATAACCACTTATCAGTGAGTACATATTGTGTGAGTTCCTTTGTGATTGGGTTACTTCACTCAGGATGATACCCTCCAGGTCCATCCATTTGCCTAGGAATTTCATAAATTCATTTTTTTAATAGCTGAGTAGTATTCCATTGTGTAAATGTACCACATTTTCTGTATCCATTCCTCTGTTGAGGGGCATCTGGGTTCTTTCCAGCTTCTGGATATTATAAACAAGGCTGCTATGAACATAGTGGAGCATGTGTTCTTCTTACCGGTTGGGACATCTTCTGGATATATGCCCAGGGGAGGTATTGCTGGATCCTCTGGTAGTACTATGTCCAATTTTCTGAGGAACCACCAGACTGATTTCCAGAGTGGTTGTACAAGCTTGCAATCCCACCAGCAATGGAGGAGTGTTCCCCTTTCTCCACATCCTCGCCAGCATCTGCTGTCACCTGAATTTTTGATCTTAGCCATTCTGACTGGTGTGAGGTGGAATCTCAGGGTTGTTTTGATTTGCATTTCCCTGATGATTAAGGATGTTGAACATTTTTTCAGGTGCTTCTCTGCCATTCGGTATTCCTCAGGTGAGAATTCTTTGTTCAGCTCTGAGCCCCATTTTTTAATGGGATTATTTGATTTTCTGGAGTCCACCTTCTTGAGTTCTTTATATATATTGGATATTAGTCCCCTATCCGATTTGGGATAGGTAAAGATCCTTTCCCAATCTGTTGGTGGACTTTTTGTCTTATTGACTGTGTCTTTTGCCTTGCAGAACCTTTGCAATTTTATGAGGTCCCATTTATTGATTCTTGATCTTACAACAAAAGCCATTGCTGTTCTATTCAGGAATTTTCCCCCTGTACCCATATCTTCGAGGCTTTTCCCTACTTTCTCCTCTATAAGTTTCAGTGTCTCTGGCTTTATGTGGAGTTCCTTAATCCATTTAGATTTGACCTTAGTACAAGGAGATAGGAATGGATCAAATCGCATTCTTCTACATGATAACCGCCAGTTGTGCCAGCACCATTTGTTGAAAATGCTGTCTTTTTTCCACTGGATGGTTTTATCTCCTTTGTCAAAGATCAAGTGACCATAGGTGTGTGGATTCATCTCTGAGTCTTCAATTCTGTTCCATTGGTCTACTTGTCTGTCACTATACCAGTACCATGCAGTTTTGATCACAATTGCTCTGTAGTACAGTTTTAGGTCCAGCATGGTGATTCCACCAGAGGTTCTTTTATCCTTGAGAAGAGTTTTTGCTATCCTAGGTTTTTTGTTATTCCAGATGAATCTGCCGATTGCCCTTTCTAATTCGTTGAAGAATTGAGTTGAAATTTTGATGGGGACTGCATTGAATCTGTAGAGTGCTTTTGGCAAGATAGCCATTTTTACAATGTTGATCCTGCCAATCCATGAGCATGGGAGATCTTTCCATCTTCTGAGATCTTCTTTAATTTCTTTCTTTAGAGACTTGAAGTTCTTATCATATAGATCTTTCACTTCCTTAGTTAGAGTCACGCCAAGGTATTTTATATTATTTGTGACTATTGAGCAGGGTGTTGTTTCCCTAATTTCTTTCTCAGCCTGTTTAACCTTTGTGTAGAGAAAGGCCATTGACTTTTTTGAGTTAATTTTATATCCAGCTACTTCACTGAAGCTGTTTATCAGGCTTAGGAGTTCGCTGGTGGAATTTTTAGGGTCACGTATATATACTATCATATCATCTGCAAAAGTGATATTTTGACTTCTTCCTTTCCAATTTGTATCCCCTTGATTTCCTTTTGTTGTCGAATTGCTCTAGCTAGGACTTCAAGTACTATGTGGAAGAGGTAGGGAGAGAGTGGACAGCCTTGTCTAGTCCCTGATTTTGGTGAGATTGCTTCCAGCTTCTCACCATTTACTTTGATGTTGGCTACTGGTTTGCTGTAGATTGCTTTTATCATGTTTAGGTATGGGCCTTGAATTCCTGATCTTTCCAAGACTTTTATCATGAATGGATGTTGGATCTTGTCGAATACTTTCTCAGCATCTAACGAGATGATCATGTGGTTTTTGTCTTTGAGTTTGTTTATATACTGGATTACATTGATGGATTTCCGTATATTGAAGCATCCCTGCATCCCTGGGATGAAACCTCCTTGGTCAGGATGGATGATTGTTTTGATGTGTTCTTGGATTCGGTTAGCAAGAACTTTATCGAGGATTTTTGCATTGATATTCATAAGGGAAATTGGTCTGAAGTTCTCTATCTTTGTTGCGTCTTTTTGTGGTTTAGGTATCAGAGTAATTGTGGCTTCATAGAATGAGTTGGGTAGAGTACCTTCTGTTTCTATTTTGTGGAATAGTTTGTGAAGAACTGGAATTAGATCTTCTTTGAAGATCTGATAGAACTCTGCACTAAACCCATCTGGTCCTGGGCTTTTTTTGGCTGGGAGACTATTAATGACTGCTTCTGTTTCTTTAGGGGATATAGGACTGTTGAGATCATTAACCTGATCTTGATTTAGCTTTGGTACCTGGTATCTGTCTAGAAACTTGTCCATTTCATCCAGGCTTTCCAGTTTTGTTAAGTATAGCCTTTTGTAGAAGGATCTGATGGTGTTTTGGATTTCTTCAGGATCTGTTGTTATGTCTCCCTTTTCATTTCTGATTTTGTTAATTAGGATGCTTTCCCTGTGCCCTCTAGTGAGTCTGGCTAAGGGTTTATCTATCTTGTTGATTTTCTCAAAGAACCAGCCTCTTGATTGGTTGATTCTTTGAATAGTTCTTCTTGTTTCCACTTGGTTGATTTCACCCATGAGTTTGATTATTTCCTGCCATCTATTCCTCTTGGGTGAATTTGCTTCCTTTTTTTTTTCTAGAGCTTTTAGATGTGTTGTAAAGGTGCTAGTATGTGCTCTCTCTCCCGTTTCTGAATTTACACAATATCTTCCCACAAACCCAGCCCTTCAAAAGATAATAAAAGGAAAACTCCAACACAAGGAGGGAAACTATACCCTAGAAAAAGCAAGAAAGTAATCCTTAAACAAACCTAAAAGAAGGCAGCCACATGAACAGAATTCCAACTCTAACAACAAAAATAACAGGAAGCAACAATGACTTTTCTTAATATCTCTTAATATCAATGGACTCAATTCCCCAATAAAAAGACATAGAATAACAGACTGGTTATATAAAGAGGACCCAACATTTTACTGCACACAGGAAAATCACCTCAGTGACAAAGATAGACTACCTCAGAGTAAACAGCTAGAAAACAATTTTCCAAGCATATGGTCCCAAGAAACAAGCTGGAATAGTTATTTTAATATTGAATAAAATCAACCATTAACCTAAAGTTATTAATAAATATAAGGAGGGACAGTTCATACATATCAACAGTAAAATTTACCAAAATGAACTCTCAATTCTGAACATCTATGCTCCAAATGCAAGGGCACCCTCATTCATAAAAGAAACTTTATTAAGATCACACATTGCACCACCCAAAATAATAGTGGGAGACTTCAACACCCCACTCTCATCAACGGACAGATCATGGAAACAGTAACTAAACAGAGACACAGTGAAACTAACAGAAGTTATGAAACAAATGGATTTAACAGATATCTATAGAACATTTTATCCTAAAACAAAAATATATACCTTCTTCTCACCACCTCATGGTACCTTCTTCAAAACTGACCATATAATCAGTAACAAAACAGGCCTCAACAGATATAAGAAGATTGAAATAATACCATGCATCCTATCAGATCACCACAGACTAAGACTGATCTTCAATAACATAAATAATAGAAAGCCCACATACATGTGGAAGCTGAATAACACTCTACTCAATGATAACTTGGTCAAGAAAGAAATAAAGAAACAAATTAAACACTTTTTAGAGTTTAATGAAAATGATGGCACAACGTTCCGCAGGGGCCACCTTGGTTCCAGGACTCCGCGGCTGGCGGTCTGTGGATGAGAGTGTGGAACACAGAGGCCAGCAGCTCCTGAGACAGGCGAGAACCACAGAGCATCTGAGGCGGCGGCATTTCCGGCTCCAGACAACTGACCACCTTCCTGACAACCGACCACCTTCCTGGTGAGAGCACAGGGGTCCGCCCGGCCCGAGAGGCTTCTACCTCACTTTTCCGCAGGGGCCACCTTGGTCTCAGGACTCCGCGGCGGGCGGTCTGCGGGTGAGAGGGTGGAACACAGACGCCAGCAGCTCCTGGAATGGGCAAGAGCCACAGAGCCTCTGAGGCGGCGCCATTTTCGGCTCCAGACAAACGGCCATCTTCCAGGTCAGAGCACAGGTGTCCGCCCAGCTTCTGCCTCACATTCCTCGGGGGGCCACCTTGGTTCCGGGACTCCATGGAAAGTAGTCTACACAGGTGAGAGTGTGGACTACTGAAACAAAGGCTTCTGTGACAGGCCAAAGCAACGCAGCTTCTGGGAAAGATCCTGTTTTGGGCCTTCATCTTCGGCCAGGAGGAGGTCCAAACACCAGATAACTGTGCACCTCCCTGAAAGAGGAGACCTTGCCTGCAGAGACTGCTCTGACCACTGAAACTCAGAGGAGAGAGCTAGTCTCCCACGTCTGCTGATAGAGGGTAACAAAATCACCAGAGGAACAATCTCTAAACAGAGACAACTATAACAACTAACTCCAGAGATTACCAGATGGCGAAAGGTAAACGTAAGAATCTTACTAACAGAAACCAGGACCACTCACCATCATCAGAACCCAGCACTCCCACTTCGTCCAGTCCAGGGCACCCCAACACACCTGAAAAGCTAGATCTGGATTTAAAAGCATATCTCATGATGATGGTAGAGGACATCAAGAAGGACTTAAAAAACTCACTTAAAGAAATATAGGAGAACACTGCTAAACAAGTAAAGACATTAAAGAGGAAACACAAAAATCCCTTAAAGAATTGCAGGAAAACACAACCAAACGGGTGATGGAATTGAATAAAACCATAAAAGACCTAAAAAGGGAAGTAGACACAATAAAGAAAACCCAAAGTGAGGCAACACTGGAGATAGAAACACTAGGAAAGAAATCTGGAAACATATATGTGAGCAACAGCAACAGAATACAAGAGATGGAAGAGAGAATCTCAGGTGCAGAAGGTTCCATAGAGAATATCAGCACAACAATCAAAGACAATGGAAAATGCAAAAAGGTCCTAACTCAAAACATCAAGGAAATCCAGGACACAATGAGAAGACCAAACCTATGGATAATAGGAGTGGAAGAGAATGAAGATTTTCAACTCAAAGGACCAGCAAATATCTTCAACAAGATTATTGAAGAAAACTTCCTAAATCTAAAGAAAGAGATGCCCATGAACATACAAGAAGCCTACAGAACTCCAAATAGACTGGACCAGAAAAGAAATTCCTCACAACACATAATAATCAGAACAACAATTGCACTAAATAAAGATAGAATACTAAAAGCAGTAAGGGAAAAAGGTCAAGTAACATATAAAGGCAAGCCTATCCGAATTAAACCAGACTTTTCACCAGAGACTATGAAAGCCAGAAGAGCCTGGACAGATGTTATACAGACACTAAGAGAACACAAATTCCAGCCCAGGCTACTATACCCAGCCAAACCCTCAATTACCATAGACGGAGAAACCAAATTATTCCACGACAAAACCAAATTCACCCATTATCTCTCCATGAATCCAGCCCTTCAAAGGATAATAACAGAAAAAAACCAATACAAGGACGGGAACCATGCCCTAGAAAAAACAAGAAGGTAATCCCTCAACAATCTAAAAGAAGACAGCCACAACAACAGAATGCCAACTTTAACAACAAAAATAATAGGAAGCAACAATTACTTTTCCTTAATGTGTCTTAATATCAATGGACTCAACTCCCCAATAAAAAGACATAGACTTACAAACTGGCTACACAAACAAGACCCAACATTTTGCTGCTTACAGGAAACTCATCTCAGAGAAAAAGATAGACACTACCTCAGAATGAAAGGCTGGAAAACAATTTTCCAAGCAAATGGTGTGAAGAAGCAAGCTGGAGTAGCCATTCTAATATCTAACAAAATCAACTTCCAACCCAAAATAATCAAAAAAGACAAGGAGGGGCACTTCGTTCTCATCAAAGGTAAAATCCTCCAATAGGAACTCTCAATTCTGAATATCTATGCTCCAAATACAAGGGCAGCCACATTCATTAAAGAAACTTTAGTAAAGCTCAAAGCACACATTGCACCTCACACAATAATAGTGGGAGACTTCAACACACCACTTTCACCAATGGACAGATCATGGAAACAGAAACTAGACAGGGACACAGTGAAACTAACAGAAGTGATGAAACAAATGGACTTAAAAGATATCTACAGAACATTGTATGCTAAAACAAAAGGATATAACTTCTTCTCAGCACCCCATGGTACCTTCTCCAAAATCGACCACATAATTGGTCACAAAACAGTCCTCAACAGATACAAAAATATAGAAATTGTCCCATGCATCCTATCAGATCACCATGGACTAAGACTGACCTACAATAACAAAATAAATAATAGAAAGCCAACATTCACGTGGAAACTGAACAACACTCTTCTCAATGATAACTTGGTCAAGAAAGGAATAAAGAAAGAAATTAAGGACTTTTTGGAGTTTAATGAAAATGAAGCCACAACATACCCAAACTTATGGGACACAATGAAAGCATTCCTAAGAGGAAAACTCATAGCTCTGAGTGCCTCCAAAAAGAAACTAGAGACAGCACACATTAGCAGCTTGACAACACACCTAAAAGCTCTAGAACAAAAGGAAGCATTCACACAAGAGGAGCAGAAGGCAGGAAATAATCAAACTCAGGGGTGAAATCAACCAAGTGGAAACAAGAAGAACTATTCAAAGAATCAACCAATCAAGGAGCTGGTTCTTTGAGAAAATCAACAAGATAGATAAATCCTTAGCCAGACTCACTAGAGGGCACAGGGAAAGCATCCTAATTAACAAAATCAGAAATGAAAAGGGAGACATAACAACAGATCCTGAAGAAATCCAAAACACCATCAGATCCTTCTACAAAAGGCTATACTCAACAAAACTAGAAAACCTGGATGAAATGGACAAGCTTCTAGACAGTTACCAGGTACCAAAGCTAAATCAAGATCAGGTTAATGATCTCAACAGTCCTATATCCCCTAAAGAAATAGAAGCAGTCATTAATTGTCTCCCAAACAAAAAAAGCCCAGGACCAGATGGGTTTAGTGCAGAGTTCTATCAGACCTTCAAAGAAGATCTAATTCTAGTTCTTCACAAACTATTCCACAAAATAGAAACGGAAGGTACTCTACCCAACTCATTCTATGAAGCCACAATTACTCTGATACCTAAATCACAAAAAGACGCAACAAAGATAGAGAAATTCAGAACAATTTCCCTTATGAATATTGATGCAAAAATCCTCAATAAAATTCTTGCTAACCGAATCCAAGAACACATTAAAGCAATCATCCATCCTGACCAAGTAGGTTTTATTCCAGGGATGCAGGGATGGTTTTATATACGAAAATCCATCAATGTAATCCAGTATATAAACAAACTCAAAGACAAAAACCACATGATCATCTTGTTAGATGCAGAAAAAGCATTCGACAAGATCCAACACCCATTCATGATAAAAGTCTTGGAAAGATCAGGAATTCAAGGCCCATACCTAAACATGATAAAAGCAATCTACAGCAAACCAGTAGCCAACATCAAAGTAAATGGTGAGAAGCTGGAAGCAATCCCACTAAAATCAGGGACTAGACAAGGCTGCCCACTTTCTCCCTACCTCTTCCACATAGTACTTGAAGTCCTAGCCAGAGCAATTCGACAACAAAAGGAGATCAAAGGGATACAAATTGGAAAAGAGGAAGTCAAAATATCACTTTTTGCAGATGATATGATAGTATATATAAGTGACCCTAAAAATTCCACCAGAGAACTCCTAAACCTGATAAACAGCTTCAGTGAAGTAGCTGGATATAAAATTAACTCAAACAAGTCAATGGCCTTTCTCTACACAAAGAATAAACAGGCTGAGAAAGAAATTAGGGAAACAACACCCTTCTCAAGAGTCACAAATAATATAAAATACCTTGGCGTGACTCTAACTAAGGAAGTGAAAGATCTGTATGATAAGAACTTCAAGTATCTGAAGAAAGAAATTAAAGAAGATCTCAGAAGATGGTAAGATCTCCCATGCTCATGGATTGGCAGGATCAACATTGTAAAATGGCTATCTTGCCAAAAGCAATCTACAGATTCAATGCAGTCCCCATCAAAATTCCAACTCAATTCTTCAACGATTTAGAAAGGGCAATCGGCAGTTTCATCTGGAATAACAAAAAAACCTAGGATAGCAAAAACTCTTCTCAACGATAAAAGAACCTCTGGTGGAATCACCATGCTGGACCTAAAGCTGTACTACAGAGCAATTATGATAAAAACTGCATGGTATTGGTATAGTGACAGACAAGTAGACCAATGGAATAGAATTGAAGACCCAGAGATGAACCCACACACCTATGGTCACTTGATCTTTGACAAGGGAGCTAAAACCATCCAGTGGAAAAAAGACAGCATTTTCAACAAATGGTGCTGGCACAACTGGTGGTTATCATGTAGAAAAATGCAAATTAATCCATTCCTATCTCCTTGTACTAAGGTCAAATCTAAGTGGATTAAGGAACTCCACATAAAACCAGAGACACTGAAACTTATAGAGGAGAAAGTTGGGAAAAGCCTCGAAGATATGGGTACAGGGGAACAATTCCTGAATAGAACAGCAATGGCTTGTGCTGTAAGATTGAGAATCAATAAATGGGACCTCATAAAATTGCAAAGCTTCTGCAAGGCAAAAGACACAGTCAATAAGACAAAAAGGCCACCAACTGATTGGGAAAGGATATTTACCTATCCCAAATCAGATAGGGGACTAATACCCAATATATATAAAGAACTCAAGAAGGTGGACTCCAGAAAATCAAATAACCCCATTAAAAAATGGGGCTCAGAGCTGAACAAAGATTCTCACCTGAGGAATACCGAATGGCTGAGAAGCAACTGAAAAAATGTTCAACATCCTTTATCATCAGGGAAATGCAAATCAAAACAACACTGAGATTCCACTTCACTCCAGTCAGAATGGCTAAGATCAAAAATTCTGGTGACAGCAGATGCTGGCGAGGATGTGGAGTAAGAGGAACACTCCTTCATTGTTGGTGGGATTGCAAGCTTGTACAACCACTCTGGAAATCAGTCTGGCGGTTCCTCAGAAAATTGGACATAGTACTACCGGAGGATCCCCCAATACCTCTCCTGGGCATATACCCAGAAGATGTCCCAACTGGTAAGAAGGACACATGCTCCACTATGTTCATAGCAGCCTTATTTATAATAGCCAGATGCTGGAAAGAACCCAGATGCCCCTCAACAGAGGAATGGATACAGAAAATGTGGTACATTTACACAATGGAATACTACTCAGCTATTAAAAAAATGAATTTATGAAATTCCTAGGCAAATGGATGGACCTGGAGGGCATCATCCTGAGTGAGGTAACCCAATCACAAAGGAACTCGCACAATATGTACTCACTGATAAGTGGATATTAGCCCAGAAACTTAGGATACCCAAGATATAAGATACAATTTGCTAAACACATGAAATTCAAGAAGAATGAAGACCAAAGTGTGGACACTTTGCCCCTTCTTACAAATGGGAACAAATCACCCATGGAAGGAGTTACAGAGACAAAATTTGGAGCTGTGACGAAAGGATGGACCATCTAGTGATTGCCATATGCAGGGATCCATCCCATAATCAGCTCCCAAAAGCTGACACCATTGCATACACTAGCAAGATTTTGCTGAAAGGACCCAGATATAGCTGTCTCTTGTGAGACTATGCCGGGGCCTAGCAAACACAGAAGTGGATGATCACAGTCAGCTATTGGATGGCTCACACGGCCCCCAATGGAGGAGCTAGAGAAATTACTCAAGGAGCTAAAGGGAACTGCAACCCTATAGGTGGAACAACATTATGAACTAACCAATACCCCGGAGCTCTTGACTCTAGCTGCATATGTATCAAAAGATGGCCTAGTGGGCCATCACTGCAAAGAGAGGCCCATTGGACTTGCAAACTGTATATGCCCCAGTACAGGGGAACCCTAGGGCCAAAACGGGGGAGTGCGTGTGTAGTGGGTTGGGGGGGTGGGTATGGGGTACTTTTGGGATAGCATTGAAAATGTAAACGAGGAAAATACCTAATAAAAATAAAATAAAATTAAGAAAAATAAATAAATAAAAAAGGAATACTAATGTTCACTAGGATATATATTACCATATAAAGTAGTAAGCATGAGATTTTAAAAATCATTAATATTTTGTCAAAATATTTGTGAAATATTACTAGTACATATAGTACTCACTTAATATCTATATGTAGACATATATTGTTCTGTTGAATGACTTGACACTCTTGCCTTCCTTAATTACAAACTATTTTCCATAAAGAATATCAATGGAATTTATATGGTTGCCTAGGAGACCTATTTTGAGGTACTGAATAGAATATGATGATCTATCCAGTTTGTACAATGTAACTGTTAATACCAGTAATAAATGAATAAAACCTTACTGCAGTAATTTAAAAAAAAAAAACGAAAAAGAAAAGAAAGAAAATGATGGCACAACATACCCAAACTTATGGGACACAATGAAAGTCATCCTAGGAGAAAAACTTATAGCTATGAGTGTCTCCAAAAAGAAACTAGAGAAAGCATACAATAGCAGCTTGAGATCACACATGAAATCTGTAGAACAAAAAGAAGCAAATTTACTCAAGAGGAGCAGACAGCAGAAAATAATCAAAAATCAGGGCTGAAATCAAGCAAATGGAAACAGAAAGAACTACACAAAGAATCAATCAAACCAGGAGCTGTTTCTTTGAGAAAATCAACAAAGTAGATAGATAAACTCTTAGCCAGACTATCTAGAGGGCACAGATACAGTATCCAAATCAACAAAATCAGAAATGAAAATGGTGACATAACAACAGAAAGAGAAAATCCAAAAAAGCCATTAGATCCTACTAAAAAAGCCTATACTCTATAAAATTGGAAAACCTTGATGGAAGGGACAATTTTCTAAAGTTAAATCAGCATCAGATTAATGATCTAAACAGCCCCATATCCCCTAAAGAAATAGAAACTCTCGTTAAGAGTCTCCCAACCAAAAAAGGCCCAGGAACAGATGAATTTAGTGCAGAGTTCTATCAAACCTTCAAAGAAGACCCAAAACCTATACTCCTCAAACTATTCCAAAAAGTAAAAAAAAATAAAATAAAATAAAAAAAAATAAATAACCAGAAGGTACTCTACCCAATTTGTCCTATGAAGCCACAATTACTCTGATATCTAAACCAGACAAAGACCCAACAAAGAAAGAGAACTTCAGACCAATTTCCCTTATGAATATCAACGCAAAAATACTCAATAAAATTCTCGCAAACTGAATCCAAGGACACATTAAAAGGATCACACATCATGATCAAGTAGGCTTCATCCCAGGGATGCAAGCATGGTTTAATATATGGAAATCCGTGAAAGTAACCCAGTATATAAACACACTCAAAGGCAAAAACCACATGATCATCTCATTAGATCCTGAGAAAACATTTAACAAAATTCAACCCCAGTTCATGATAAAAGTCTTGGAAATATCATGAATTCAAGACCCATCCCTAAACATAGTAAAAGGAATATACAGAAAACCAGTAGCCAATATCAAACTAAATGGAGAAAGATTTTCAAGCAATCTCACTAAAATCAGGGACTAGGCAAGACTGCCCACTCTCTTCCTACATATTCAATTTAGTGCTTGAAGACCTAGCCAGAGCAATTAGACAACAAAAAGAGACCAAAGGGATACAAATTGGAAAGGAGGAAGTCAAAATATCACTATTTGCAGATGATATGATAGTATACTTTAGTGACCTGAAAAATTTCACCAGAGAACTCTGAAACCTGATAAACAATTTCAGCAAAGTGGCTGGATACAAAATTAACTCAAACAAATCAGTGCCCTTCCTCTACACAAAGGATAAACAGGCTGAGAAAGAATTTAGGGAAACAACGCCCTTCACAATAGTCACAAATAATATAAAATGTCTTGGGGTGAATCTAACTAAGCAAGTGAAAGATCTGTATGATAAGAACTTCACATCTCTGAAGAAAGAAATCAAAGAAGATCTCAAAAGAAGGAAATATCTCCCATTCTCATGGACTGCAGGATTAATATGGTATAAACTGCTATCTTGCCAAAAGAAGTCTAGAGATTCAATATAATCCCCATCAAAATCCTCACAATTCTTCATAAGGTTAGAAAGAGAAATTTGCAAGTTCTTTGAAATAATCAAAACCCGGGATAGCAAAAACTATTCTCAACAATAAAAAATCATCTGGGGGAATCACCACCCTTGACCTCAAGCTATATTACAGAGCAATAATGATAAAAACTGTATGTTGTTGGTACAGAGAAATTCAGGTAGATCAATGAAAGAATTGAAGACCCAGAAATGAACCCACACACCCATCATCACTTGATCTTTGACAAAGAAGCTAAAACCATCCAGTGGGAAAAAGACAGCATTTTCAACTAATAGTGCCTGTTCAACTGGATGTTAGCATGTAGGTGAATGCAAATCAACCTGTTCTTATCTGCTTGTACAAAGCTCAAGCTTAAGTAGATCAAGGACCTGCACATGAAACCAGATACACTAAAACTAATAGAAGTGAAAGTGAGGAAGAGCCTTCAACACATAGGCACAGGAGAAACCTTCCTGAACAAAGCACCAATGGCTTAAGCTCCATTATCAACAACTGATAAATGAGACCTTATAAAATTGCAAACCTTCTGCAAGGCAAAGATATTGTCAAAAGGACAAAATGGCAACCAAGAGATTGGGAAAAGATCTTCGCCAATTCTAAATCTGATAGAGCGTTAATATCTAATATATACAAAGAACTTAAGAAGGTAGACTCCAGAGAAACAAATAATCCTATTAAAAATGGAGTACAGAGCTAAACAAAGAATCTTCAACTGAGGAATAATGAATGGTTGAGAAATAATTGAAGAAATATTCAACATCCTTAGTCATCAGGGAAATGCAAATCAAAACAACCCTGAAATTCCACCCCACAGTCAGAATGGCTAAGATCAAAAACTCAGGTGACAGCAGACACTGGTGAGGATGTGGAGAAAGAGGGACACTCCTCCATTTTTGGTGGGATTGCAAGCTGGTACAACCACTCTGGAAATCAGTTTAGCAGTTCTTCAGAAAATTGGTCATAGTACTACATGAGGGCCCAACTATACCACTCCTGGGTATATACCCAAAAGATGCTCTAACATATAACAAGGACACATGATCCACTACATCCATAGCAGCCTTATTTGTAATAGAAGCTGGAAAGAACCCAGATGTCCTTCAACAGAGGAATGTATATGGAAATTTTGGTACATTTATACAATGGGGTACTACTCAGCCATTAAATCCAATGGCTTCATGAAATTCTTAGACAAATGAATGGAACTAGAAAATGTCATCCTGAGTGAGGTAATCCAGTCACAAAAGAACACACATGGTATGTACTCACTGATAAGTGGATATTAGCCCAAAAGCAAGGAATACCCAAGAGAAAATTTACAGATTGTATGAAGCTCATGAAGAAGGAAGATCAAAATGCAGTTGCTTCAGTCCTTCTTAGAAGAAGGAACAAAATACTCAAATAGGAGGTAGAGGGTGGGAGGGACTTGGTAGGAAGATAGGAGAGGTGATTAAAAGGGG
Organism: Mus musculus; assembly: GCF_000001635.26. Lineage (NCBI taxonomy): Eukaryota > Metazoa > Chordata > Mammalia > Rodentia > Muridae > Mus > Mus musculus. Next base: position 63,859,785 of record NC_000074.6, read on the forward strand.
CAGGATCAGGTATGGAAATAGACATGGATGATATACAAAGGGTCAGTAATGTGAACAGAGGTATGTAGCAATGGGGAATGGAGATCTGGGAGTAGCAACTAGCAAGTCCAACATGCCAGGAAAGCAAGAGTTTCCCAGGATCCAATGGGGGTGAGATCAGTTGAAATGCCCAACAAAAGGGAGGGAGAACCTATAGAGACACTATCCTGAGGTTAGGCAATGCCCCCAGTTGGGGGATGAGGTCACCCACTCATCTCCAAAATTTTAACCCAGAATGGCTCCTATCTAAAGGAAATTCATGTACAAAGTGTGGAGTAAAGATTGAAGGAAAGGCCAACCATTAGACTGCCCCACCTGAGGATCCATCCCATACACAGTCACAAAACCCAAATACTATTTCAGATGCCAAGAAGTGTTTGTTGACAGAAGCCTGTTATAGCTGTCTCCTGAGAGCCTCTGCCAGAGCCTGACAAATACAGAGGTGGATGCTCACAGGTAACCATTGTTCTGAGCACAGCCGCCCCAGTGGAGGAGTTAGAGAAAGGATTGAAGGAGATATCTGAAAGGCTTTGCAACCCCATACAAAGAACAACAATATCAAACAACCAGACCACCCCCCTCTCCCAGAGCTCCCAGGGAGTAAACCAACAACCAAAGAGTGTACATGGAGGAGCCTATGGCTTCAGCACCATATGTAGCAGAGGATGGCCTTGTCTGACATCAATTGGAGGAGAAATCCTTGGTTCTGTGAAGGTTCTTCCTCAGTGTAGAGGAATGCCAGGTGGTGAGGTAGGAGTGGGTGGGTGGGATGGGGAGCACTCTCATAGAAGCAGGGAGAGGGGATAGGATAGGGGGCTTCTGGAGAGCAAACTGGGAAAGGGAATAACATTTGAAATGCAAATATGTAAAACATCTAATAAAAAATACAAATACAAAAAAATTAATAAATAAAAGAAAAGGATGCCCATAAGGTAAGAAGACATAATTTGGAGGAAAGGATGTAGAAGATGAAAGAACTAAGAGTAAATAATTTTGGGAAAGGGGGAATAAATAAAATTTGAGCTTTCAGGAAAATATAAGCATCTTGGTCCTTTGGTGAGGAGATGAACTGAAGGCTGAAGAGTTAGCTTTAAAAGATCAATCCAAGTCTGAAATAAAACAGATATTCATACTGATCAATACTTTTACTTTTGTGAAGGAACAAAAACATTGATTTTCTCATATATTTGTTTCATCCATAAAATTGCATGACTTAATAACCTGGGATCCAAGCTATTTACTAATCCCAAACTACTTCTAGATACAAAATAAAATTTAAAAATCATACAACTAACATGGCTTAAAATAAATGTATCATAATTATAGTTTTTATTATTCTCTGTGTATTCTTCATCTCTGCAAATGTCTTGTTTTAACTTTTTATTGATTCTTTGTGGATTTCACATCTTACACCCAAATCCCACTCAACTCTACCCCTCATACCTTCTCCTACCCTTACAACCTCCTCTCCTGAAAGAAAAAAAAAAAAAAACTTGTGGAAGCTGAAGTATGTCTCCATGTGTCCCACAACACTCTCTTTTGTCCATACTGCTTGCTTGTAAGTGTTCATTGCAATGAGTCATTGGTCTGGTGCGAGACCTCCAGCTTATACTACACTTATCAATATTGGATCCTGACAGGATGCCTCTGGGACATCCTGTAATTGCCCAGTATAATGGAGATCATGCATCTTTGGATTTGTAAGACTGGACCCTTCACACAGCAGTTTGTAGATGGAGTAGGGTGGGCCAACTTCAAGCCCTAAATCTGGGCCTGGATGCTAACTGACCTGGTCAGCATGCCCGCTCTGCCACACCCATTCCACCATCACAAGCTCTCCAACCCTACCCCAGGCTAGCCCATACAATGTGTAGTTAGACAGGAGCAGAGCCAGCTTTCCCACTCTCATGCCCTCTGGACTGGCTCACCCATGACTGTACCACCAGGGTCAGCCATATTGTGCTGCCCAGATGAGGTACATAGTCCACATTCCCAAACGGTGCAGCTGATAAGAGACAGACCTGAAAGTATCTTTATCCATTTATTGTCAACATCAAACTACCATTCAATCATATGACAGGGGGATGATGATGATGATGATGATGATGATATATGGCTTAAAGAGCCGTGCCAGCTTAGAATCCTCTGTTCAAATCCTCAACAGCTGTGTAATAATACCGGGAACACTAGTACAGAAGGCTGAAGACTGACAGGTCTCTGTGGCTCCACAATAACTTAGTCTTACCGAATCAGCGACCTCTGGGCTCAGTGACATACACTGCTTCTTTTTTTTAATTGGATATTTTATTTATTTACATTTATCTGCTTCTTAAACAATACAATGCACATCAAAAGACAAACACTCCCAAGTAGATCTCTGGCCTCCACACAAGGAAGAACAAGCATGCCTACCTGAAAACATATACCACACACACACACACACACACACACACACACACACAACTCCATGTAAATAAAACCTGAATCAATAGTAATTGTTGAGACTAATAAGTTGTTAGCATATAATGTTAAAACCAGTAAGGATTTATATGAATTCCAAGAAATTAAAAGCTAAGAGAAAAACATCATACTTAATAAGATGATCTAGGACACCATTGTAATTTCACAATGATATTTACTTAAGCACTGTGCCTTCAATACTCTACATCTGGATAAAGAAATGGCTTGATGGTTGTGGGCATCTACATGGGAGGAGAAATGCTTGGATGATTACATTCAATTGATCCTTATTTCCCTCTCCATATGAGCACTGAGGTGGAGAGTTAGCTCTGTGTAAAGGGTCTGCCTCATATGCACAATTCCATTGGTTTAATACTAGCCCTAGAAAAGAAAATCTGCCCAAGTGGTAAACTCTACCTTCCATCTGTTCCCCATTAACACATGGGACCATTATGTCTCTTTGTCTTCAGGATCTGGTTTGAGGTCATTGTTTACTATATTGTGATCATCTCAATTCATACTCCCTTGTGCATGTTATCATGAAAATTGACAGTTGACCTTCCTCTTCAGTCCAGTCAAGCTGGTGTCCCGTGAGTTTACATAGAACACTCCCATTAGGACACTATGCCCCTCCTTAGAAGTGGGAACAAAACACCCTTGGAAGGAGTTACAGAGACAAAGTTTGGAGCTGAGATGAAAGGATGGACCATGTAGAGACTGCCTTATCCAGGGATCCACCCCATAATCAGCATCCAAACGCTGACACCATTGCATACACTAGCAAGATTTTACCGAAAGGACCCAGATGTAGCTGTCTCTTGTGAGACTATGCCGGGGCCTAGCAAACACAGAAGTGGATGCCCACAGTCAGCTAATGGATGGATCACAGGGCTCCCAATGGAGGAGCTAGAGAAAGTACCCAAGGAGCTAAAGGGATCTGCAACCCTATAGGTGGATCAACATTATGAACTAACCAGTACCCCGGAGCTCTTGACTCTAGCTGCATATGTATCAAAAGATGGCCTAGTCGGCCATCACTGGAAAGAGAGGCCCATTGGACACACAAACTTTATATGCCCCAGAACAGGGGAATGCCAGGGCCAAAAAGGGGGAGTGGGTGGGTAGGGGAGTGGGGGTGGGTGGGTATGGGGGACTTTTGGTATAGCATTGGAAATGTAAATGAGCTAAATACCTAATAAAAAATGGAAAAAAAAAAAAAAAAGAACACTCCCATTAGCTAATTTAACATTGACAGCACTCCAAATTTGCTTAAGCATACATATCTTTTGGTAAAGTGGACATTGTGCCATCAAGCACTATTCCACAAGTGCTACCAAACGCCATCAGCCAATCATGTTAATAAAATATCTTAATTTTCAATTTCCCTAATTCACTTATTCTCAAACCAGTTCTTGAACAACTACCTAGTGTCATATTGATGTTCAGTTTACATTTATCCATGATTCTACCAAATTCACTCTATTTATAAATTTTTGCTCCAACTCTCTTCACTTCATTGATTCTCCTGTTGATGCTTTTCTGTCCTAGTTTGGTTTCCTGCATACCCACATAACTAAGCATCATGAAAAGAAATTATATCTAGAAGGATTATTCCCACTGCATACTTCACAATTCAAAATTTCAGTACAGACCTCTGATGATCCCTAAAATCACCAGGAATATCCCCTGCCAACTTCTTTCCTTCTCTAAACCACAGGAGTTATCCACCTCACTAGGGGCTTCATACTGGAATCCCTTTCCCAGGTGACTTGATTTCCAACCCAAAACAGAAAAGAAAGCCCTATGATAAAACACCAAATTCTAAATTAGAAACTCAATTGTGGTCAATTGTATTTTCATGTCTCTCTTATTAACACATTTGATTGAAAAGAAAACTATGCATTCGTTTATTTACAATTTGGGAATCCTTATGAAATTTGTGTTACTTGGTAACTCACAAATATTTCTCTTTTACTACATTGATCCAGGTATTATCTTTTCACTGTTAAACAAGTAGTTTTATGTGTGTGTGACTGAATGTAAAAATTATGTTATTTTTTTAGAATATTCCAGTAGAAGGTCATACTACAATATTTATACTTTTTGTGCTGGGTCAGGCATTCCTACATGGGAGAAGTTCATAGCAATTCTAATATGTAGCACAAGTTGAGAAGAGGTTTTCTTTTTCCCTCCCTAGACAAAAGTGTCCTTGGAAACTTTGCTTATTACCTTCTGCCTCCATGTGCCTTCATGCATCCATCTCTGTTTGTTTATAAAATAAATATTTCATAGGCTAATAATTAAAAATATTGCTTTCTATCTGTCCATCTACCTACTATGTTCTTATCATTTCTTTTTCACTGTATTCCTTTATCTTCATTAATTTAATAACCCACTGATATGTATCCTAACCAAAGATATCAGAGTTAAAGGAATCCTCAAAAGTCACTATGCTCAATGAATTAATGAATTTAATATTCACCTCTATAACATTTAAACTCAACACCAATCCTATATACTTAGATTAGTTTCATTTTGGATTTTCTTTGGTGAACTACTCTCCTTGTTTACCCTCAGAGGAAATATATCTATTTATTCTTCTGATTTATCATCTATGCTCTTTTAAGTATTGTTGTTTTGGGTCGTTTTCTGTTTTAATTTCTCGTGCCTGTAAATGGATTTCCACTGCTTATACAGTATACTAAATGTCAGTATCCTGTGTTCATTGTGCTGTGCTCCGCAGGTCAGCGTTTCCTTGATGTTTGGATTTCATTTAAATCACATAGCATTTTAGTTTAATACTTAAAGATTCTAGTAGGAAGTATTAGTATAGTCCAGTCACACATCTGTTGATACATTTGTTTGAGGCACTTGGTTTGAACTATAGGACTGCAAACATTAATTAATTCATAATTAATTAACCAGTATGAGTTTGTACAAGTGAATAGGGATGAGGGCTTCTCTATTTGTAACATATTTTTAGAAGATGTCCATGCTGCTATTGAAGCATCATGCTTCACTTAACAAAGGTTTAAGGATTGCTTTTAGATAAGTATGCACCCAACAATCTGCTGAATATTATCACTCAAGTGTGCTATTACTACCCAACCCGTTATGACTTTTGATAATGGTGCACTTTTATATAACCATACAGATTAAAGATAAGCAGGAGAAGAAAGTTAATTAACATTTTATCAATATGTATTCCTATGATTTCTCTTTATTCTATACCACATAAATACACACAATATTCAAGTGAAAACCTTCAAACTGTGAAACAAAATAATTGGTTTCATTTTTTCTTCCTTGTCTTCCATCCTGCACATGATTTTTCAACCAATGGTCAATATCAATAATTTATTCTTCAAAGATCTCATATGAGTCAGTTTCTCAGCTCTTGCTATAAAATTTTTATAGTTTTTTGATGGTTTTCTTGTGTCTCATCTTCTACATTCCAATTATACTTCAAACTATCTTTCATGGTGACTTTCCCAAGTCACATGGCCAATGTAGCTACTGTTGTGCATAAAAATCCAAGGTCTGTCTGCCTGCTTATTATGGACTGTATGTGTATTTAGTTGATGATACCTCGGTGTATACACATATCCATATTTATATGCCTATAACTCTAAACTCTATATTATGAATACATAAGCATAAAATATGCTCATAACAAACAATTTATAATATATTGTAGTCATGGTGAGTTCCAGGACAGGCAGAACTATATAGTGAAACATTTTCTCAAAGAACAAAACAAGTAAACAGCATAATCCAGAATCTGGGCCATGAAAACCTACCCATCATATGAGACCCATGGTGGCATATGCCTCTAACCTCAATGCCAGCAAATGTAGAAGACAGTTTGTTACTTGTCAGCTGGTCTAACTGAATCAGTGAGCTCCAGGTTCTCTGAGAAACCCCACCTCAAAAAATAGGGTACAAAAGACTGAAGATGATGCTATGTGCTAATTTCTGGCCCCTGCTTGCATATTTTCACACACACACACACACACACACACACACACACACACACACAAGAAATGATGCTGGATCCAGCATGGCTGTATAAGGGGAGGTATGACACAGTCCCTGCTCCTGGAGCATCATCACCAAGTCGTTGATCCCTGTGATCCCCGTGTATGATAATAGTTGTCCTGAAGCTGATCTGCTGTGTTTACTACTTTACCTCGAATTGTTTATTATGAGAAATATACTTCCCCTCATTAGAGCTAATCACTCCATAATATAAATGAAACAGATATGGTTCTCAGGAATGAGGAATGGAGGCGGTCATGAGGCTGTGGAGGATGAGGAACAGGCCTTCTGCTTGGCCTTTAGGGCCATGGCAAAGGATCTAGATAACAACCCCAGAAGCCATGAGAGCCTACACAGTCCTTTGTAGAAATAATGCATTGCCAGTCTTGGCCTTAAATATGGCATCATGAGGAGACACATGTACCCTCCGGACCAATGACTGCTGCATTAATTAGCCAGGGTGAACTTGGGGACATCATGGATAGAGAGATAAAGTGGCCTCAAGAAGAAAAAGTATGGATAGAAAAGTAGAAATTTATATATGATTTAGGAATGAATAGTATTAGAAGAAGAGTACACCAGGCCATGGAATTACTAGGATGAAAAAACGAAGATTATAGAATTAAAAGATGATGGGCAAGCATGTAAAAAGTTAGTACTTTGTTCTCCTAGCTATTTGGAGATAATGTCTACAGAGAAAGAGAGAGCTAGGTGCTTTACTTGCATAAATTTTACTACTCTGTAAGAAGTCATTTCAACTTTAGTAGTCTGACACTTTTCTGTTCTTAAAATGAAAATAGTTACTCAAGACTGCTGTCTGCTGTACTAGGGAACCATAGAGCTGTGCCAGCTACCCGTGAAGAATAGGCTATGTAAACCAATGAGGAAACTTGCTTTTGCATTGTGTTTAGATTCTGTTCTAGGAAACAGGGGTTGGGACTATTGATCCGGGATTCATAGAATTTAAGTACATTTAAGAATTTCCAATGATTACTAACAATGATCAAAGCCTTGATAACTTAACTTTAGTAAATAAAAAACTGGGTTCGGGCTCTCTGGTCAGAAAGGGGAAGAAAGAATGATGAGAATCTTCAGGGAACAGAGAGAGTACCTGAGCTGAGTCATTATTGAATCAGCATTGCTCCCATTTCTGCCTTCTTCTGGATCCCTCCTCTCACTGAGGCTGGACCTTAGTTAGCAAAGTAGAGAGAGAGAGACAGAGACAGAGAGAGACAGAGACAGACAGACAGACAGACAGACAGACAGACAGATCTGAACCTCATCCCTGAAAAGAGACAATACTTTTCAAAGGATGGGAGCAGAAAGCAAGGGAAAGCAGGATGGGCTGTTGCATTAGCCAATCACATTTTGATGCAAGGGGTTAAACAAGAAAGTTAACGTTGGTGCCTGTGCCTTATCTGGGTCACCTCGATTCAGGGTCCTTGAGTCAGATTTTGCATGTAGTCAATTAAACCATGAGCCCAGCAATTCAGAATGATGAGGAACAAAGGAGTAGGCAGGCGATATTAGAGTCAAGTCAAGACAGGCAGCAGATTTATGACTTATGTGCTTTAGATAACAGGATAACTGCAATTTCCCTCTTTGCAACCCTTATTGGTTAACAGACAATCATGAGACATCTGAAGAAGCAGGATAGGTTCTGAGTTCCAGAGCTGGGAACATAAACTCAGTTTTGATCCCACCAGCACGGTGGATTTTGTTCTTGAGATGACCGAACTCAGGAAACCATCTCCTAACAAGAAGTGTAATAATGAGGCTCCTCTATCATTCTTACCCACCTTATGGATTTGTTTCAGAATCCAGATGACAAGGTTACAATACTTCTGGTGCTACAGTATGAGATCAAACTGTCAGGTCCAAATACAACTCCAGTTCCCTAAACTCCAAAGCAGTCCAACTATCCAGATCTAATGGAGTGTTTCTGGTGACTAGATAAAAACCTTCGGGAATTTGAGAAGCCAGTTTTCAGGTATCCAAAAGTAGTCACCTCCCTGACCTTCCCCCAAAGGGACACTTGTCTCTCCAATTAACATACACCTTTGCTGCCTATTAGCATATCAAAGTCCATGTTGGGCTCCAGGCTCCCCCAGTCCTTATTCCTAAGTACTTGTTATATATTTCAAAGCCCACACAGGAGTCTCTAGATTCTTCTCCGTATCACTAGCCTTACTGTTCCTCTCTCCTGCTTCTGATCTCCCTACTTGCACTGTTCTCTCCTGATACTCTTTTGCCTGATATTCTTGCCTCTCTCACAGATGTCCCTGGCCCTGTTGAGTCTGATGGCCATGTCCAGTCTACTTCTTTTTCTGGCTGTTTTCTCTCTCAGAGCCACAATAAAAGTTCCCCATTCCATGGAGCAGCCATGTCCTCAGTTTATACACAAACCATCTTCTATCTTCAGTTTTGTACCTTTTTGGAATGAAAAGATTGTCACCCCGTGTGATGTTCAGTTGAAAGAAGGATCCCCTCTCTTAACTGTGTCTCCACATGGCGTCTTTTATTACAAGTGGGTGTATCTCAGACAAACGGTTTCCAACTGTCCTTAGAAATGGCTTTCCTCTGCTCCCAGGATTCTTATTTCATGGATATTAGAGCCTGCTGTATTGTCTCATACCATGGTTCCTGAGGAGAAATCACAAACTGGGACATTCAGAGATTACCTTTTCCTCAGTTTATTTCCTACCGGAATTGTACAAATTGTCGTTATTATGCTTCTCAGGTAACTACAAAGGATAAGTCACTAAGTGACACCTGGCAAATAAAGGGAAAAAAGAGAAATCTTAGGAAAGTTTGCTCTGACTTGAATACTTTGTGAGATGAAAAACAGTTGGCCCAGCTGCTTTAAACAAGGCATTCTCTGGGCACTGCTGACATGCAGCTAAGTGCCAGTGGGAACAAGGAAAAGTGGGTCTAATTCACTAATGCTACTCAGTGTTCAAAATAATTGTGGCAGAACAATGATACCTTTCAGAGGTTCATGCATGCAGAGAAAGAGAGAACTATTGGTTTCTCACAAGGAATACAATTCCCTACCTTATCACTTTCAGTGAGAAAGAAAACCACCTTACCAACCCGGTTACACACACACACACACACACACACACACACACACACACAGAGAGAGAGAGAGAGAGAGAGAGAGAGAGAGAGAGAGAGAGAGAGAGAGAAGAAATCCAAATCAAAGAGTTAATTACTGTGAAGAGAAATCTAAGCTAAATATCTTAACAATATATTATGAAGAAGCAAGCCCTTTATTTAAAGCTTAAATATTTTTCTTATAAGTTTCCATATATTCTAAAATTCTAAACATTCTGTTTTGTATCCAACAGAAAAAAAAAATCAGTATCAACATCCACATACAAATACTATACTATCCCTTATCCTATGCTGACCACATTGATGGCATTCATTGCGATGGCTTAGTGGTTTTTGTATTGAATGTCTTTCCAAGCTCAGGTGGTACCTTAACATTAATCAGCATCGTTAAATTAAAACAGGAATGGATAGCCTTCACTCAGAGCCCTGGACAGGCATGCAATGGTACTTTACTATCCAGACAAACCTGAGGTTCATGAGAAAAGTGGAATCAATTGTCATATATGTTAGTTTATTTGCCAGTTATATGCCAGTTCATTGAACAACTTGCAGTAATAAATGCGTAGTAACTGAAAAGGTTAGAAGCCTACCAGCTGACAATTATTTGATGTCATTTAAACACAGGAGAGCAGCCAGCCACAGAAGGTAAATGTAGAAGGCGGTTAGGAGAGACAGAGGGAGGGAAGGGCCAATCTAACAGAGCTTTGAAGGTCACCCAGAGAAAAGTAGCTGAAACTTAGAGCAGCTGGGGCAAGTGTACCCCTGTGGCTCTGTAGAGACTAATACATGCTACTAGAAACTCACTCAGATTTTCTCAGCTTGCCATCCTCACATGAACTGTTCCTCCAGATAACGAGTACTGACTTAGATTTAAGCTAAAAATCTAGAGATATTTAGGTGGAACTCAGTTCTAAAAAAACCATTGTATTATGTTTAATTTTGTGTATGTGTGTGAATATGCACATGTGGATGCAGGCATGCTCAGAGGCCAGGGTAAAGAGTTGCATACCCTGGATCTGGCGTTGTACGTAGCTATGAGCTGCTGCACATGAGTAGTATGTGCCTTCTGACCTCTGAAGGGGCAGCAAAAGTTCTTAACTTCTGCTTCATCTCCCCCCACAAGCCTTAATTCCGTTTAAAATAATTTTATTTTCAGTCATTTACAGATTATAGATTTCATTGCATTCATTTTCATAGATGTGCTATAATTTAAAAATCACTTACAAACTTGCTTTAGAAATGTTTACATTTTTCTGAAGTATATAGAGCATGATATATTTCTGTGGATAGCTGTCCTCTGACACAATTGCATAACATGTTTACTTTTATTCCTCTATAAAATTACCATTAATTAACTAAACTCGAGGAAAAACTTTTGACACTCATAGCTACTGCGTGTGAATGTTTCTCCTATGTTGGCATTTAATTGTTTTGCCTGTGGAACTCATTTAGATCATTTAATTACCTATTTATATTAAAAGAAAATTAAAGTAAATCAATTATGCTGCACTTACTACCATCTCTATTTTTCAGAATGAAGTAAACCACAGACAGTTAAAGTAATAACAGACCCAAGGTCAACTACCTTATAAAAATATTACCACTCAAATCTTTGACTGGCTCAGAGCCCACACTTCTGTGCAAGGCATCTTTACACTACTGCTTTTGCACATTGATTTTCTCAACCCAAAATATTGGGTCATTCAAGCATGTAAGATCACCATATTTAACCCACTTTTTGCACAAATAAAAGACATACCACTAAGTGGCAAGGAATTCACACTTTATTTACAATAAAGTCTGAAATTCAGTTAGATACATTCAGTCATCTTTATCCTACTGAGTTAATCTCCTTAATCAGAATTTTGAGACATTGATCTGGAAAGATGATTATAATCTCAAAGCTGGGGAGCCAGATACAGGAGGGTCCCTAGGCCAGCTAGCCATCACATCTAACTAAATCAGTGAGCTCCAAGTTAAAATGAAAGACATAGTCTCAAAAGACCAAGGCGAAGAATGTGTAAGGAAAACCCCGGAAGTGAACCTTGGAAAGACTTTTACTTGCCTCCTCCAGTGCTGTCTTGGAGTCAAGGAATGGTGGAGGAGGCATAGAAAGCAGACACCTCTTTGTATAGATCCCTCTATCAATGTTAAATGAGCACAGCAGAAACCATGAAGTTGAAATTGCAACTGGATTGAATGCCTTACAACTAGAAATGGAAAGAAGCCTATGAGCGTTGCTGGAATGACGTTAAAAGGCTCACATTAGAGATTTGTCAGAGCACTGTACAAAGATGTGATTGGAAGAGATAAAAGTTTAGACTCCTCCATTATCCTGTTACATTTATGTGACAGGTGATATAAAATGTAATAACTCTTCCTCCTGTACTCCTGCCGGAATAAACCATACAAAACAAATCCAAAGGAGATATTTTTAAAATCTGTGGTCTCACCCAGTTGCACTCTGAAGATTTTACACAAATCCTCCAAACTAATGCATCAAGTCCTTTGGAAATAAGGCAAGAAATCTTTTATGGGCCATATTTTCAGATAATATTACTGTGATGGCTATTCTTGTCTGTCAACTTGGATTTAACTAAAAAACAAAAATGACTGAGTGTACCTGTGCAAGCGTTTTGGTTAATTTAATCATTTGAAGTTGGACACCCACTTTTAATTTGGATCCTTAAGGTAGGAAGATATACCTTTAATTCAGATATTTTGAGAGGGGAAGATCCAACTTTTATTTCCTGGCAGCCTATATAAAGAACACAACAAAGAAGCTTGGTCTTTGTGCCAGCTTGGTCCCACTCTTGCTAGCAAGTCTATTAGAATCTTCACTGGCATTAGAGCCTACTTCTTTGGCATTAGGAAAAATACTGAAGACAAGCTAAGATAGCCAGCCCTGTGGACTGAAAAAGTACAGAATTCTTAAAACACCCATTGTTAGATGAGCTGGACCACATCCATTAGCCACTCTAATAAATCTCCAATATATATATATATATATTATTGTGCTTTTAATATATATATATATATATATATATATATATATATATATATATAAAAAGTGCTTTTAATGCAACATTGCAAAGTTAAACATTACTGAAGGAAACTGAAATTTAATGCATGATAGTAACTCTCTACTGGTTCACTTCCATATGATATAGTAACTATCAGGAGCCATGGGAGTCATTTGTAAAAATTTTTATTACTTTTTCTTATGAGACTATAATATGATTACATTATTTTCTTTTCCCCTTTCCTCCCTCTAAATTCCCCCCACAAACCTGTCTATTACCTCTCTCAAACACATGGTCTCCATGGTGCACAGAACTATAGGCAACAGAGGAATTCTGAGAATAGGAGAAAAAGTCTTTCCCAGGAAGAGCACATTAATGGTTTGTTCAATACTGAATAGTAAACCCTGAACGCGTATATACATGCAAGTAGTACTATACAGACTGAAAAGGTTATATTTTCAAATATATATGCCAGGAACAATAATTAAGGGAAAAAGAAACCACTTGTAAAGCTTTACTTCATAAAAATCATTGAAAAACTGCAATGGTATTTGTCATCCTATACGGTAGCCTGATGATTAATGTGTAAGCAGGTGGTCTCTTGATTACATTACTAATTACACCCTGGAAATGAGAGATTGTCAACATCCAACATAGTCTCCATACAGATCTTAGCAACAACACCAACACCAACAACAAAGTTGCCTGTCTAATGAACTGCTCTTTGTGGATATAAAAATACATACCTGGAATTAGTTCATATTCTGGTTTATGTTCATGAATAAAAAGCCCACAAAAAATTCACATGTATAGTGACTTTCATAGCCAGGAGGAAAAGGGTGGTAGACCTCATATTAAATATATTGTAAAACTCTATGAAAAGGGAATTCAGTGGAAAAATAAATAAATCTGGATTGTATCAGTTTGACTGAGGTTGAAATCTAATTCCAGGGGAAGCCAATGCTTTTAAATACGTTGCATATTTCATTCTTATTGGCCAATTGCTCTGTGGCAAGCACCTGGATTGGCTGTATCTCCAAAGACCCTGCTTTCACTAGGTTCTCTGTTCCTCTGGAAAACCAGGGTAGGAGAAGAGAATGGGTGCTGACTCTGGGTTAGTGAAAGAGAGCAAAGAAGTAGCTTCCTGAAGTCAGCAGGAACACATATAGAAAAAAAGAGAGATTCTACTAAAGGCAGTTGTGCTTGCTACGTTTCCCATTCATGTGATCAAAAGCAAAACAAAGGAATTTAAGAAAGAAAGGGTTTATTTTCAGTCATGGTTTAAGAAAAGATGTAGTTCAGCATAGTGGGAAGAATGTGGGCAGGGCCAGGAGACAGCTGCACACTTTGTGTTATCTTTGGGGGAAGTAGAGAGAGGGATGCTCCTGCTTAGCTGCATTTCTGCTCTTTCCTTTTTTATTTGGTTCACGATCCCAGCCCATATAATGGTACCAACCACCCTGAAGGTAGGTCTGATCTTTTTTAAAAGTGTAATTATTTATTTATTGACATCTCAAATACTGCTCCCCCTCCAGGTCCCTCCTCACTGAGTTCCTCTCCTGCATCCCTCCCCCACCTCTTTCCTTCTCCTCTGAGAGGGTAAGGCTGTCCCAGGGTATCTCCCCACCCTGGCACATCAAGTCTCTGTCAGATTGACAGCATCCTCTTCCACTGAGGCCATGCAGTAGGGGACAAGGGGAGGTGTCCTGGGTCTACAATCCCTGCATGTTTTTTGGTTGGTGGCTCAGATTCTGAGAGCTCGCAGGGGTCCAAGAATTGAATAATCCAGTAATCTGTATAAAATAAACTCTTTGGTGGAATTAAGAAAACTGGCAATAATGAGAAGAAAAGGCAGCATGTTTAAAAACAGGACAACAACACAAACACACTCTGAAGAGAACAAAGTTTAAAAATAAAAGAATCTCTTTGAAGAGTATTGATCTTTCCAATATACATAGGGAGCTAGAAAAATCCCACCTAAATAGGACAGCAGGTAGCAGAGCCAGGTGCTATCACATTCTTCAAGATGGTTCAAACTTTGAATGTTTAACTTTATCTTAAAAGTAATGTTTCCTATCCCGTTGGATCTCCAGATATGAGCTTTTTAAAGGGTTTGTAAAATCCTCTACTTGATGCTTGTTTCCTGTTCTCAGTCTTCCACACTATTTCTATAAAAGCAATAAACTAATCATCATAGAATCTATTTCCAACCTATGAGCGTTCTTCAACTGGGCAAAGCCCCTGAAACTTTCTTTGCAGGGAGTTTGTAGAGTAGAACCATCTTTCCTAAGAAGTGGCTCGTGTGTATGGTAGAGATTAACTACTGTTACCTTAACAGAATGCAGTAATTGCCGTGTGTGTGTGTGTGTGTGTTCTTTGTTGTTCTGGATGACTGGGCAAAGCAAAGGTCTAGCTGAGGGTCTGCAGAGGTTCCACAAAAAGGTGCCTGAACCGCACACTGGGAAGTGGCAAGCACAGGACTTGCACTCTAGCAAGCTTCAGCAAGGGTCAGGGTCATCTGAAGAAGTTACTCACCCCACAAAAAATGTTCTTTACACATTTATTCAAACAAACAAACAAAACAAAGCAGAAGCAAAAAGAACCCCCCCCCCCAAAAAAAAAACCAAAAAGCAAAAACAAAACAAACAAACAAACAAAACAAAACAACGTTACCATGAGCTGTCATTATAATGTTCCAGAATGGTACATTATCTTCTTGCAGACACGCTAAATACATCTAGGATGAACTTGCTTCAGACAATGACTTCTGAGACTTTGTGGAAAACATAGTTTTCCAGTTTGATTTCCCTGAGAAGACTGTCAGCATCCTCCTCTTTCATCCCGCCTGTGATACCTACAGCCTTCCTCAGGGTTAACTGCCTTGGAATGACACTGCGAGGGAAAAGAAAAACAGTACAGATTTTAACATGAGACAAAACCCACATATGACCCAGAAGAAGCTGCAATCAAGATATTGATAGAAAGAATCTTAATCCAATAATTCTAAAGATGATAAATAACAGACATTGAGTCAAACTATCCAACATTGATATACAATTTAACATATGTATTCTTATTTATTTATGTTGGATAGTTTTCCATGAACTAATTTTTATTATCCCTTGAATATTCATTATCTTTCACTTTGTGTTTTATATAAAATATAAAAGAAAAAGGAATTGTAACAGCAAAAGTGAGTTTAAGATTCCAAAACAGAACAAAACAAAACAGATAGGCAATGCTGTATTTTTTATTCTATTGCATTGGCTCTTTTTAGCTTCCAGTGCTACACAAGGCAAACTGCTCACACAGTTAACTACAGTGACCCAAACCAGAAGCCCATAAAAGTGGGTTAATATAAAAACAGAAACATCATCACTTCATTGTTACAAAGGAAAATAAAATCTTTTACTTGACTCCACTTGGGTCATGAACCTTCAGATGATGGAACCTATTTCTAAAATGCAGAGAAATCAATGTATGGATGTATGTGAAAAATTAAATATTTAGTTAGTTGCAAATATATACTTTGGTTTATATTTGTTGAGCTGGTTATTTAATTGTCAAGTTAAAATAGTATATAATCTGGGAAGAGAATCTCATTAAAAGAAATTTTACATTAGATAGGCCTGTGGCCATGGCTGGGGTAGGAGCACCTTTATTAGGTGAATTCGTGAGGGAAGACCCAGCCACCTATGGGCGGCTCTATTTCCTAGGCCCGGGAACCTTAAGTGCCTAAGAGTGGAGAAAGTCAGCTGAGCACAAGTGAGGATCAGGAAAACATCTGTGAATTCCTTTCTCCAGCTCCCGACTGCCTATGCTGTGACTAGCTGATTCAAGTTCCTACAACACTGACATTCCTGAAACAATGGACTGCTTGTCATTATCAACCAAGTGAATCCATTCTCTTCCAAGTTGCTTCTTATCAGGGGAATTTAAAGCAGCGCCAGAAATGAAGCACGGACATGTTATATATGACATTAGATGAAATAAAAGAGACTCAATAAACAAGAGAGAGATGTCACGGAAATAATCAATTGTAATGCCAACACTTTTCAAGTTCCACGTTTGTAAGAGATATAGCTATCCAATAAACAGACAGAAAAGGATAAGTTTAAGGTAGAACCGAGGGACGACGGTACTGTTATTCTTGCCCCTTCTATTGATTTTATGGTTAGATTTATGTATTGTTTCTGTGTGTGCATGTACATATGCATGGACATAGCACATGGAGATCAGCAGTAATTGTCACATATCTTATCAGTGGCATTGTTACCATCAAATGTTTTGTAAAATAATAGTTATAATGAAAACGGTTCTATTGCTTGTCCTGTTTATCATAGAAGTTCACATCCTAGAACACTGCATAGGACAGAGTGAAATGTGAGCTGTATGAACCCGAATCATCAAGGAAGCCAATGACAATGTGAAAGGTCACATACGACAGTTGCCAGTGAATGAGAGCTTGTCATAAAAGGTGTGGTAGAACTGTGTTTCCAGAATCCCTGTCACAGACAAAGCTGCTAGGCATTTCCTTCTGATGCAGAGCTGCCTTAAAGATACGCTGTTTTCACAAATAACACAGACAAAGCTATATGAGCAGTTTTCAGATATGTGTTACACAATGCCTTCTTGTTGTGCTATCGCTGCCGTTTATTGGGTTTGAGGGACAAGGTTCTGCACTGGGCCCAGGGTAGGCTTACTCTTTAAGCAGTTGTCTTTACCCCGGTGGACAGGGGCTGGGATGACAAGCCCGAGCCCGGAATGATCAAGCCTGAGCACGGAATGATCTCTGCAATCTTGGTAATTGTAACATACCTTCTGATTTCTCACCCTGTTTTCAAAAATCATTGGTAGTTTTAGTTATATTTCAAATGACTACTGTGAGCTGAATCACAAACCATCACTAATGCAAGTTTTCGGTGGGATACTAATTTTTCTGTTTTATCTTCTTTTAATTTCTTCACAAAAAGACTGGTATAGGCCTAAGGGGAAATGTTAACCATGTTTATTCTAGCCAACAGGCACAACGTGGAGAACTGACCAGTACACGCTAAGAACTAAGTAGAATTTTCGTGACTTGACTCATAGGTCTGCAGAGTACTTTGAGTAGGAAGCTATGACATCATTCTTTAAGCTCCTGTTTTCTGTAGAAGAAAAAGGAGTGATGCTGCCACCTGGTGGCCATAAATTATAAGAGCAGGATGATGTTTCCCTTTATGCACATATTTCTGAGGAAACAGGGATATAAAAACGTATGGATATCACCGAGGGCCCTAGCAATCAAATGACAAATGAGATACTTTTATGAAACAAATGCGTAAAATGTCTCCATACTGGGGAATGTTTGCTACGTTTTGTTGTAGATTTTATTTATTTTATCATGTAAAATAAAAGACTTTCTTCTCTCACACAGTTTTCTTCTTTCAGGTTAGGTTTGATGGCTATATTATCAAGCAAACCAACTTTATTTATTCTTTATCACTATCCACACTTCTATTTATAAATAATTTCTGTATAGTGAGGTAAAGAAAGCTCTGTTCAGGAAAAAAAAAATATATCATTGGTACCACAGGTATAGAAAATTTGTCTTTGGCAGAAGAGTATAAAGGTAGTTTTCAATGCTTTTCATAGCTTGAATAACTGAGAATCAAGTAGTGGAGAATGGAGGCTCATACCTATAATTCTAGCAGCTGGAAGGCTAGGATCTGAGGATGTTAAATGGTAAAAGAGCCCTGCCACTAGAGGGGATGCACGTGTGGCTACTCTGTCACATGTGTGTCAGTAGGTGACAGAGAAGAAAGAGCTTATGTCTACACTAGATGTTCTGACTTGGAACATCTGAATGATTAGCAGCCTAATACTCCTTGGGGAAAAAAAAAAGAGTCTGAGATGACCACCAGTGCAGTACCAGAGAGGTCTAAGTGGGCTCCCAGAATGGTGAACAAGTCAAAGGCTAGAAGAACCCCACCTAGGACCTTCGGCTGGAGTGAGATTAAGATGGACAACCCTCCCAAGGGGCCACGCCTACAGGCTGAGTGAGTACGGAGACTGAGATACCAATGGACAGCAACACGGGGGCTGTACAAGGAGCTAGCCTGGACTGTACAGGGAGCTAACCAGTCCAGTATTGTGCAGTCCTGGGGCAGGCAGACCATGATCTAGATGACCCCTACACAGCACCATTAAACATGAGCAAAGCAGAACACTCTTGTGACAATTCTAGAGATCATCCCAGATACTCAAAGATAACTGGTGCCACTAAGAGGAACCAGTAAGTAAAGAAATGGAAGAAAAAGAGAAACCAAGGGATGTGGGTTCGATGAAGAGAGGCAGAACTGGAGCCCAGAGCTTAGTGAGGAACAGCTTAAGCCTGATGTGAGTTGTCAGTGATGCTACCTGGGAACATGGTGGGTTTCTTGCCTGTGCTGTTACTGGGGACCACATATGGATTCACGGCCATGCAACAACCAGGGATCTGTTACCACCAAAGGCCAGGCAGATACCCATGGTTTGGGCTGCCACCCAAGGACATGTTAATCTCTGAGGGCTGTGCAGAATGGGCCCCAGCCCTCACCTGTGCATCTTGGGGGAAAATGATCCTATAGGTAGCAGAGCTGGCCCTGTACCTAGCCAGTTCCCATCCTGGGAGAGTGGGACTTGAACATTGCCAGAGCTGTGGGTGAGCTGGACCTGAGCATAAGAGCAGAGGAGAGCTGGCCCTACCATTCATCTCCTTTGAGATGATGTGAACATGAGAGAGATACCCTTCCCCCTCCTCCATCCTTACCACCTAGAGCAGGGCAGCAGAGCAGGCCCTGCAGGGTCATCAGAGCAGAAGACTGGCCCTGTCCCTCACCTGCTGCAGCGGGAGAGCAGGTCCTGTACTTCACCTGGCCAGTACAGCGGAGCTGGCCCTGGATATGGGGGCTGCAGGTGAGCTGTTCCTGAGGGTATAAGTGCAGGAGAACCCACCCTGCCTTTTATCTTCTGGGTTGTGGCACAGACGATGAGGGAGGGATCACTTTCTCTCCTCCAGCATCCCTTGCCATCTAAGAGAAGTGGGAAATACAACTTTGGGTCATGATAGTAGAACTGGCCATGTCCCTTGCCAGCTGCAACACTTGGGAGAATGGACCCTCTACCTCCCCTGCACACAAGGTCGAGCTGTCCCTGGTAGCAGGGGTTGCTGGTGATCTGGCCATAAGGATCTAAAAGCAGGAGATCCATCTGGCTGACCAGCTCAGATACCTCTCAGACCCTAATCTAGAGCTTTGAAATTGCCCACTCAACATCAGTCCCATTGGTCAATTAACTGCAGGAGTGCATGAAGGGACTGATCCTATAATTCCAAAACTGCAGGATCTTCTTGACACAGGGAAGCAGCAGTATATCTGAGAGGAGTCTGAGTGAGGCTCCAATACTGATAGGGTAACAGAAGCCAGAGGCCTCATACCTAACCAGATTTGGAGTCATTACAATGAACATTTGCAAGTGAAGAAATGTAGACAAAAGGGTATACCATGGGACACACTGTGACTCAGAACTGCTTCCACAACAAGATTTTGATTTTATCTCTGTTGGGGAGAAAGTTACAAGAGTAAAGGGGGCTGGGGTATGAGAGGGGTTTGGGTGCATGATGTAAAATTCACAAAGAACCAAAAATGATGGAGAAGGAAGAGCAGAAGCTAGGTAGAGAGTTAGAAAGGACAGAAAGAAAAGGAACAGTCTCCTATTCTGAGAATGCCTCACTGGATGAATTTTTGTCACTCTGTTAACAGTACATCACAAATATTTCACCTTGCTACAACTCGGTTACCATGTCATCATAAAAGTGGCATTAGCATTGGCCTCACAATTGAGTTAGAAGCAGTAGTCAATTCTTTCAACAATGACAACAAAGGCTGTTGTTGTTTAATATAAAAGATGTGTGTTGTCTCAGTCAAAAGAATGATCATTTAATGTTCTCTTTTGTAGAATAAAGCAAAACATAAGGAGCAGTGTATGAACACCTAGAACAGCCAACTGGATGACAGATAGGACACTGTAATGAGTATGTATACTTTCAGGGAAGTGTGTTAGGAAAATTACAAAGACGAAACACAAACATAAACACATATGCACATATACATGCACACATGTACACGCATACACACAGTATGACAATTTCACTGTGACAAAATTCCTCAGGCAGTAAAGTGCTGGTTCAGCAAGCATCACATCCTGAGGTCAGATATGCAGCACCCACAGAAGAGCTAGCTATGGAGCTACATTGCTTCAACCCAGTGTCGGGAGGAATAGTGTCTCTGAGGCTTGCTAGCCAGCCTATCCAAACTGGTAATCTCCAGATTCCACGAGAAACCTAACTTCTAAAAAGAAAGAGAATGGTGATAGAGGAAATGGCACCATCCACATCAGGCCTACACACATAAACACCAGACATACACACAAACACACATACAGACACACACACACACACACACACACACATACACACACACCAGATATACACACAAACACACACACATCAGACATGTACACAAACACACACACCACACAAGTATACACAGATATACACAAACACACACACACACCAAACATACAACAGCGACATACACATGCACACATACAGGCACACACACACACAAAGACACACACACATCACAGGCACACATAGACATACACAAACATACATACATAAACACACACCACACATACAACACCCGACATACACATGCAATACACATACAGACACACACAACATCTTGCCTACAGACACACATACACACACAGACACACACACATATACACAGAACATCTGGCCTACATATACACATACACACATAGTTGCACCCACTCCCATATACATGCATGCACAGATATACTACACACAATACAGTGTGAAAACATCTCACCAAACAGGAGAAGATTTTGAGATTAAAATAGAGAAAATGTTAAATTTCATGTGAACTATTTTCTCAGGAGGCAGGAAAAATATACTTGTAAATGTCTGAATTGATTTCACATTTATGTCCAACCTCACAAATTCAGTGATGATATTTTTTTAAAGAATGGAGTCTAGGAAGTAGGATGGACACTTCACTGGATCTTCTTGGTACTGAGTGGCCATTTCTTCATGAAACAAAATAAACTTGTACACCTCTGTATTCAAATGAAGTTAACCACAGAGCACAAACAGAATCATAGGTTCAAGCTTTGTATTTTGAAATAAGTATTCACTGATTAAATGGGACTTGACAGATTTAATGAGAAACTAAAGGTGACCTCAAGCCAAATTTCCTTATTTATTCTAAACAATGGTCAGCTCCTTTCAGGCAAGATTAGCAAGCTAAAGGTGTTTGAAGATAAATTGTGCAATCTCTCTCTAAAATAATGTTTAACGATAAACTTTTTAATGTTTAAACAAAAAGCTGTAATTGTGAAATTTACATTTAAATCATATTAGAAATTGTCTATTGTATTTTTCATATATGGAAAATATAACAGCTCTGTGCTTAATTTTTTTCTTTTTTCCATGGTTTATAGTATTTATTTATTAAATACTTTTATTTATATTATTATTGTTATTGTTTTTGTAGATATTTTCTTTATCCCCTATCCCCTCTCCAACCTCCCCACTGCCACTTTCTGGCCCCAGCATTCCCCTACACTGGGGCATAGAACCTTCACAAGACCAAGGGCCTCTCCTCCCGTTGATGGCCGACTATGCCATCCTCTGCTACATATGTAGCTAGAGACACAAGTCCCACCATGTGTTTTCTTTGATTGGTGGTTTAGTCCCAGGGAGCTCTGGGGTTACGGGTTAGTTCATATTGTTGTTCCTCCTATGGGGCTGCAAGCACCTTCAGCTCCTTGGGTACTTTCTCTAGCTCCTACATTGGGGACCCTGCTGTGCTTAATTTTCAACTGTTAAGTACAACATTTATCAATTTCTATATAACTTCCAAGGAAATAAGATTCAAAAACTAGCCTGACATGTAGCAGCTTTGAGCATCTAAGAATACAAATGAGGATTTCTGATCAGCTGTAGAACTTGTCGATCAAACCTTAATTGTCTACATCGGTTTGCTGGAGGGGCCATTGTATGTACAAACCTGTGAATCTGGGGCTGTGGTCACGAAAGAAAATTGCCATTGTCATTGTTCTATTGTCTCTTCCAATATTCTGATCTCCAATAATTCTGAATATAAGTGTCTGCAATAGGGAAGTAGGGGTAGTAACTAGCTGGAATGAAGTTATATGACCATTGACAGACCCTTAACTAGTGTCACTGTGTCTTTGTAAGCATAAAAGAGCCACAAGGTACCAAACAAAGAACAGCAAATAATACAGTACCAAAGGCAGAAACACAGCCACAAGCCAAGGAGCAGAGTAGTCTGTAGGTGGCCAATTAGGAGCTTGCAATAAACAAGTATAAAATCAATCTGTGGGATTCAAGAATATGTGCTTGGACTTTCAAGTTTCAGTCTCAGTGCTGAACACTGGTTCCTGACATTTTTAATGCTGTGACCTTTTAATATAGTTCCTCATGTGGTGGTGATCCCTAACCATATAATTATTTTTGTTGCTACTTTATAACTGCAAATTTGCTACTGTTATGAATTGTAATGTAAATATGTGTTTTCTGATAGTCTTAGGCAACCCCTGTGATAACATCACTTCACCGCCACAGGAGTCATAACCCACATGTTGAGAAACACTGCCCTAGAACTACAACATGATATGGATCTTTTGTCTTCTGAGAGTCTTTAGTACATTGTTAGAGAATCAGTTGGAGGCTAATGGTAAAAGTTTTAATACTAAGAAAATGACAAGGAGTGTGCTATGTATTGATTATAATATTATCATTAAATAATACCTACATATAAAGAAAACCAGTAATGAATTGGTATGAAAGATTGGCAATAGACAGAAGCATCTATTGACATGGAGTTGAATTCACTGAAATTCTACTGGAACAGACATTATTACATTCTGGAAAACCAAGTGTCATATGTGTGTGTCCATTTGTTTCATAACTTCTGTTAGTTTCACTGTGTCCCTGTTTAGTTTCTGTTTCCATGATCTGTCCATTGATGAAAGTGGTGTGTTGAAGTCTCCCACTATTATTGTGTGAGGTGTAATGTGTGCTTTGAGCTTTACTAAAGTGTCTTTAATGAATGTGGCTGCCCTTGCATTTGGAGCATAGATATTCAGAATTGAGAGTTCCTCTTGGAGGATTTTACCTTTGATGAGTATGAAGTGTCCCTCCTTGTCTTTTTTGATAACTTTGCGTTGGAAGTTGATTTTATCCGATATTAGAATGGCTACTCCAGCTTGTTTCTTCAGACCATTTGCTTGGAAAATTGTTTTCCAGCCTTTCACTCTGAGGTAGTGTCTGTCTTTTTCCCTGAGATGGGTTTCCTGTAAGCAGCAGAATGTTGGGTCCTGTTTGTGTAGCCAGTCTGTTAGTCTATGTCTTTTTATTGGGGAATTGAGTCCATTGATATTAAGAGATATTAAGGAAAAGTAATTGTTGCTTCTTTTTATTTTTGTTGTTAGGGTTGGCATTCTGTTCTTGTGGCTGTCTTCTTTTTGGTTTGTTGAGGGATT